>NC_079171.1:64455898-64570898 GCF_947568905.1 Ostrea edulis
AAATTGTAAATTTCATGATCCCCGGGGTAGGGGTTATGACCCCAGGGTGGGGCCAAACTTGTTATATAGTGTTTATGTGTAAAACACTTAAATAACATCTTCTTTAGGGCTATATACTGTATAAAATCGAAATGCATACTTAGGAATAGCAGAAAAGGATGTACAAAAAATGGTGAATTTCAATCAAAACCCAGGTTTATGACTTTAGGATGAGTCCAAATTAGTCATATCTTTTGATGTTTTAATGTTAATACACCAATTATTTAAAGCTTTTCATCAGTGTATGCACTTTTGATGACAGTGAAGTTTTAAGAACACATCTTGTTTTATACTGTTGCTGAACATTAGAATTTAGCTTAGATATTCAGAACAGGAAATTTTTTCTAGATTTTATGGCCCATGGAAGTAGTGATACTTTTTCACTAGTATTCAGGTGACCGATAAGGCCTGTGGGCCTCTTGTTTAACCCCACTTAAGCATTTAACATTCTAACTGTATGCTAGATAGAGTAATGCCTCTGAATGCTGGACAACTCGCCCCTCTTAGGACAACTCGCCCCTCTTAGGACAACTCGCCCTCTCTCAGGACAAGTCGCCCCCTTCTCTTGAGACAACTCGCCCCCAATATTATATATAAATATATTATCACATTTTATTTTTATTTTGTGTGTGTGTGTTATTTACACTTTTAACCCTATAAAGATATGTCTTTTTTTTCCATACTTTAACACGAATGGTAAATTCTAATAGAATTATACACAGATTTGATTATTGCATTTCAGAAAAAGTTACATATTTTTCATAAATCAATTGGCAAGGAAAATTATATTTGCTGATCTTCAGGTAATTTATTAAATGTCTCCAATACTGAGAAAATTTTGGGGTTTTTTGGGTTTTATTTTTGTTTTTGTTTTTATCGATGTAGTATACATATAAGTGTAAAGGTGAAGCATGAATATTCTGATACATGTAATTATCTTTTAATGCGTTTCTCAACTAATTCCCGTTGAAAAATAATAAAATTCCCATTTTAGAAATTTTATAACGGCTTTGCTTTACTGATTATTTTTACGCGGCGATTTCAAAGTGCAAAGAACTCTGATGATGAGTACCTCATAACGTTTGAAGTAAATTTATAACAGCTTGGAGGAAATCAAACAATTAGATTTAACAACAGACGCAGATTATTGATAATTATACTACGTCAGCTGTAGACCAAGCTAATACTCTCCCTATACCAAACGCTAACTTGTTTCCGCTGAAATTATATATTTTACATGTAAATAAAAGTGATGATGAATTTACTGAACCCAAACACTGGATTTTCACTAAAATCTTTCGTCTTGCATAAAAAGACACGAAGTTCGGTGTTTATGTGAACACGTCTTATTGTCTGTGATATATATATATATATATATATATATATATATATATATATATATATATATATATAAATACTATCTATAAGAAATTCATTAATTTCTGCTAAAACACCGCTTGGATTTAGACCAAAAATAATAATTGTAAACATGTATGATATGAAGGAGCGAGCTATCTCAAGAGAGGGGGCGAGTTGTCCCGAAGAGGGGGCAAGTTGTCTTAAGGGCGAGTTGTCCCGATGAGGGGGTGAGTTGTCTTGAGGGCAAGTTGTCTTGGGGGCGAGTTGTCCTGATACCATGCCTCTCCGTGTCTCATGGGATTCATAACTGAAAAATATTCATTCTATGGTTGTTATAACGATCCAGTTTGTGAATAACACCTGTCATTGGGTCAAATGCTGTCTGACTTTTTTCATACCGAATGTTGGGCCGTTCTTGGCACACTGATTTTGACTACGGATTACTCCATTTACCTGATCAAGATATAGGGCTCACAGCAGGTGTGACCAGTCGATAAGGGGTGCTTACTCCTCCTAAACACCTGATCCTACATCTGATATATTCAGAGTTTTGTGTTTGCCCAACTCCTAATTTTTTATTGCTTGTAGGAGTTATAAGGTTGATCACTGTTCGTTATCTTCACCTTTTCGATGCAAAACTTTCAATTTGTTTTTAGTTATAACAGGAATTTTCTATTATTAGTATATTTTTTATTACTACTATATTATACAATACTTTTTACATTGCAGCTGGCAGAATTCTTAAAGACAAATCAAGAAATTGAACTATCCTTGCAACCTTTCACCTGTGACCTTAAATCCTCATTAGCATATTACCAAGGAAATGTCAAAGCATCTAGAAAGAAAGTCTTACCATTGGTCAAATCTTATCTGCAAGTAACAAACATACCTCAGGGTGACCTGCTGTTGAACTTTGACCCTTTGGGGTCAACTGTGAACTCCGACACTCTTTTAGATTTTTCAGATAATTCTGCATCAGTGCCAAAGGACAGCGGGAGCACGAATCCCATCTTTTTGCTTGAACCAGCAGCGAATTCTAACAACAATTCTACCTCACGGGATCTCCTGGGATTGTTTGATAGCACTGCTACCCAAAATAATCCCAAAATCAACATCAAGCTATCTAACTCCCCTGAGGGGCCATCCACCAGTTCAGGAATTCCCGATTTGTTGGGAGATTTCACGGAGGCCGATGTGATGGAGTCTCCACTACGCACCCCAGATTTGATGCAGAGTCTTTCGGAGGCTTCTTCCGGCCCAGGTTCCACAATGAACTCTCATCCGGGGTCGGGATATCCTAGTCACACAGTAACACCCCCAGAAACAGCCACGCCCCCCAACAGTCTGATCTCATCAGGGTTTCATAGCAACAACGAATTTACGCTACCTAGCATGAACAACGCAGAAATTATTGAAAAGATTCAGCAGAAAAAAAGCCAGATGATGCCTCATGGATCTAGAGGAGACTCCTCGGAAAATTATCCATTTACTCCGAATAACAGCGTGGCGGACATTCAGTTTGACTCCTTGGCAAGGGAACATAATCTACGCACTTTGAATAATTCTCAGATGGTGCAACAGGTGGAACACAAGAGGAAGTCTTTAGGTGGAGAAGCGGAGCTGTTGCCTGCATCAGACCTAGGCGGGGAGAATGTGCCCTTCACACCACAAAACAGTTTTGTGTCGGAACAGTTTAGCGAGTTTTACAGTCGTGAATCCAGTCTCCCAAGTCTGAATAACGCAGAAATGTTGCAACGAATTCAAGAGAAACGGGCAAGCATGGCAGGAGGCGATATTGAGGCTGACCGAGAGGAGGAGGAGGACTCGGTTCCTTTCACTCCCCAAAACAGCTTCATAGAAAGTAACTTTGACTTGATAGCGAAGGAGTACATGTTACCTAGCCTGAACAATGCAGACACGGTACGACAGGTTCAACAGAAACGTTCCTCACTGAGCAGCAGACTAGAAGATACAGAAGCAGCCGAGTCCGCTGCTCCTGTAGAAGGGGGCGTGTCCTCAACTGATGCAGAGGGAGGTGTGTCCCCTGGACAGAGTTTCTCCCCTTTCACTCCTCAGAACAGCTTCGTGGAATCCAATATGGAGAAGTTTGACAAACTAGGCCTGGATTTTAATTCCCTCAATACCCGTCTTCTCGACATCAGTCAGGATAAACCCACGGCAGCTCTACCACTGGTGCCAAATTTATCACAGCTTGACCCCATGACCTTTAACCCCACGACAACCATACCGGAAAATGTGGTTGCCAAGAAAATAGCTGAAGACATGACGATGGACTCTCAACAAGCTTCTGCAAGCTGGCAGCTGCTGGAGTTGGACTTTGATGATGACAATGATGGTGACAGCACTGCAAAGAATCATGGGAAATCCAGTGGAACTATGGGAAAAGAGGGTGCCCCAGGAGCTCAGAAGGAGGGAAGCCAGTCTGACGAGACTGGGCCAATGAAGGGGGATTCCCCTTTACAGGATGTAGCCTTCTCCCTGGCAGGGGACCTAATTGAACATGTGTTGGACAACTTTGAACCGGAGGGAGTTTTAGTGAACAATGCATTAGCTGGTTCTCCTGCTGCAGGGGATGGATCGGATGTTCTGGAACCTACACTAGAGAAGCCGGTGGAGGAGAGACGGGTACCAAGTGTGACTGTCACCAATATTGACCCGGGTAAGAACTCGCTGTTATAGAGAGAGAGACACTAATATTGACCCGGGTAAGAACTCGCTGTTATAGAGAGAGAGACACTAATATTGACCCGGGTAAGAACTCACTGTGTTATAGAGAGAGAGAGAGAGAGAGAGAGAGACAATATTGACCCAGGTAATAATTCATTTTGTAAGATATTATATATCATTGGACCTGGGGTAAGAATTCACTTTCTTGGTTTTAAAGCAAAGCTCAATAAAATGTTTACATTGGTTTATTCAGAATCACCACTGAGGAAGGCAGCCAGTAATAATCAGCTGATCACCTTGGAAACAGAATACCTGTCCAGAGTTGACCCATTCCACGGAAACTATGACCTAGTTACCAACCAAGGGGATCGGGAAGTCGTGGAGAGCTCGAGTTTCCGCAGAATAAGCGGGGAATCCCCGAAAACAGTCCGTGAGGAAATTCTGAAAGCAGTCTCCCCTGAATCGCTGGCGGACAAGGAACTGTCAGCTGGCTCAGAGGCAGGAAGTGAGGAGGAATGGAATGAAGAAAGGACGGAGAAGAATGCAGATAGAAAGATTGAAGAAGGAAAAGAGGGAGGAGTGATTGAGGAAAAAGATGGAATCAAAATTGAAACCGAAGATTCTGGTGAGCTTTTTTACTTAATTAATATGCAGTGATTTTGATAGGTGATGTGGAAAGATATTGATAGGAGATGTGAACTCCCAGGTGCATTGTGGGAATCCTTAAAATTTATCTTGCTCTAACGTGACTTATTATTTTTTAATTAGTGTTGAGGAGTTATAGATAGACATGTTGTTAGTGTTGAGGAGTTATAGATAGACAAGTTGTTAGTGTTGAGGAGTTATAGATAGACATGTTGTTATTGTTGAGGAGTTATAGATAGACATGTTGTTATTGTTGAGGAGTTATAGATAGACATGTTGTTAGTGTTGAGGAGTTATAGATAGACATATTGTTAGTGTTGAGGAGTTATAGATAGACATGTTGTTAGTGTTGAGGAGTTATAGATAGACATGTTGTTATTGTTGAGGAGTTATAGATAGACATGTTGTTAGTGTTGAGGAGTTATAGATAGACATGTTGTTATTGTTGAGGAGTTATAGATAGACATGTTGTTATTGTTGAGGAGTTATAGATAGACATGTTGTTAGTGTTGAGGAGTTATAGATAGACATGTTGTTATTGTTGAGGAGTTATAGATAGACATGTTGTTATTGTTGAGGAGTTATAGATAGACATGTTGTTAGTGTTGGCCCCCCTCAAAATCACAGATTGAAGACATTTTTCATTTTCTTCCTGTTACAAAAACAATGATTCATGGAATAAAATTTAATAGATTGGTCATTGCATGACAGTAAAATTTAATAGATTGGTCATCGCATGACAATAAAATTTAATGGATTGGTCATTACATGACAATATAATTTGATAGGTTGGTCATTATATGACAATAAGACTGACTCCACTCAACTTTCAATGCCATATTTTGAACAATGTAGTATTCAGAAAGAAAAAAATTATAAAACAAATAAAAAATTGCCCACCCACCCCACCCCCACCCCCCAAAAAAAAGCAAAGGCAAATCTTAATATATTGGTTGTTTCACAGCGAATCAACAATTTTTGCCTCAAGACGTTTTCTTTTCCCACATACAGCTAATCTTTACTTTCTCTAAAACGTTCTAATGATTCAGACTTTATAATGTTTTCAATGCTCACACGGATCTATAATTGTGATATATAATAACTTACTCAAAGTAAACTATTGTGATTCCAGATAGAAGGAATAGGTTGAAAATTATGAAGTTTCATTCTTGACTAATTCACAATGTAACTCTTGGACGCCTTTGATTGATCTTATTTGTATAATGTATGCATTGTACGCGCTTTCTTCACATGTGGTCGGAAAGAAAACAATGGCGTTTTGAAATTGAGTTCATCGACTGTAGATAGTGGAATAAAGACCTATCAGACTAAATTCATTGTCCTAGAACATTTGTGTGTAGTAATTAGGGCTATACGGACCGTGGATATCGGCCTGGATAGCTCAGTGGTTAGAGCACCTGACTAGTAATGCAGGGGTCCCAGGTTCGATTCCCGGTCCAGCCAAAGATTTTCTCCTCTCTCCTCTTATAATAATACATTTGGTGCCGTTGACCACCCCTGGTGGTAGATTACCAGGGGCGAATTGAACCTGGGTTGATATTGAAGGACAATTATATAAAAAAAAAAATTATAATTGATCTTGATGGAGGAATGTAGTAATTAGGGCTATACTAACCGTGGATATCGGCCTGGAGAGCTCAGTGGTTAGAGCACCTGACTAGTAATGCAGGGGTCCCAGGTTCGATTCTCGGTCCAGCCAAAAGATTTTCTCCTCTCTCCTATAATACATGTGAAACAATAAACAGCAATGACATCTCAATAGGGGTGAAAAATTTTTGAAGGGGCGTACAATGAGCAAAGGAAAAGCTGATAATTTAATGTTAGGAAACGACTCGGGGACGATGATAACATGAAGTCAGAAGTGGTGTGTTGATTAAGAGTTTTACAGCAGTATAGATAGATTGATCGATTGAATATTGTTTAATGTCCCTCTCGAGAATATTTCACTCATATGGAGACGTCTCCATTGTCGGTGAAAGGCTGCAAAATTTAGGCCAATTTAATGCTCAGCGCTTATGGCCTTTGAGCAGGGAGGGATCTTTATCATGCATAGAAAAATTAAAGCGAAAAATACTCTTGTATATAATGTTTGTTGCTAAATTATGCAGAAGTTGATCACTCTTATATATCAAGGAGTCTACAATATTCCCCAATGGGATTAAAATTTTGGGAAAAACAATAACAGATAATCCGCTATTTGCGTCTTTTCAGAGAATACAGAGGAACACCCCCCTTCTCCCTTGCTACAGGTAGCACAGAATCTGACAGAGGCTGTCATCAAAAACGCAGTCCAACTAATCCAGTCAGGTATATTGATTATTCTCCCACTAATCCAGTCAGGTATATTGAATTCATTCTCCCACTAATCCAGTCAGGTATATTGAATTGATTATTCTCCCACTAATCCAGTCAGGTATATTGAATTGATTATTGTCCCACTAATCCAGTCAGGTATATTGAATTCATTCTCCCACTAATCCAGTCAGGTATATTGAATTCATTATTCTCCCACTAATCCAGTCAGATATATTGAATTCATTATTCTCCCACTAATCCAGTCAGGTATATTGAATTCATTATTCTCCAGTCAGGTATATTGAATTCATTATTCTCCCACTAATCCAGTCAGGTATATTGAATTCATTATTCTCCCACTAATCCAGTCAGGTATATTGAATTCATTATTCTCGAGACTGGTATATTGAATTCATTATTCTCAAGACCCTGGTTAGATACGACCAAGATAAATTCTTCTTAGAAGGGGCTCATGACTTCAGTTTTGTTAGAGGGAGAGAAAAGTCAAGAGCTGCTTGAGATATTTGCACTACAATAAAGCATGGTTATAGTGAACATGGTTATAGTGAACGCGGCAATAGTGAACGCGGCTATAGTGAACGCGGCTATAGTGGCAATAGTGAACGCGGCTATAGTGAACGCGGCTTTAGTGAACGCGGCTATAGTGAACACAGTTATAGTGAACATGCTTATAACAAATTCATACTTCAGGGAAGTGATTTTCATTCCCTGTAGTTTTAAAAACGTATCATAAACTTATTAGATATGAGAAGTTATGTTTATACTATGAACAAAATTGTTCGCCCCAAGCACTTTGCTTTATAAGTATGTGTAACTGAACACTATAATCAAATTCACAATATCTATGTCATATTTTGTCCTGGTGTTCCAAGCTTATCTTGATTTAAAGAACTAGGTTCATTTAGAGTCTAATTTGGCCCTATTTTTTATGGTACATCACTGAATGCATAAATTTGTTGTTAAGGTATGTGAGACATGTAAAACTGATACAGTGAAACCTGTCTTATCCGACATGCACTGGGAGACAAGTCTTTGTCAGAATACACAGTGTTGAAATGAACAGTGTAAGGTTAATTGATTGATTGAATATTGTTTAACGTCCCTCTCGAGAATATTTCACTGATATCGAGACATCACTGTTGCCGGTGAAGGGCTACAAAATTTAGACCTATGCTTGGCGCTTATGGCCATTAAGCAGGGAGGGATCTTTATCATGCCACACCTGCTGTGACACAGGACCTCGGTTTTTGCAGTCTCATCCGAAGGACCGCCCCATTTAGTCGCCTCTTACGACAAGCAAGGGGGGGGGGGGGGGGGGGTACTGAGGATCTATTCTAACCCAGATCCCCACGGGATAACAGTGCAAGAAAAAACCAATGAAAATATGATAGTGAGAATGCAAATAAAGGTCGGAACGTCCTGTGAATTGGATTATACAATTGTCAGATTAGCCACAGGTGTCAGATTAGCCACAGGTGTCAGATTAGGCAGTTGTCGGATTATACAGGTATCGGATTATACAGGTGTCGGATTATACAGGTGTCGGATTAGGCAGGTGTTGGATTATACAGGTGTCAGGTTATAAAAGTGTCAGGTTATACAGGTGTCAGATTAGACAGGTGTCGGATTATATAGGTGTCAGAATATACAGGTGTCAGATTAGGCAGTTGTCGGATTATACAGGTATCGGATTATACAGGTGTCGGATTATACAGGTGTCAGATTAGGCAGGTGTTGGATTATACAGGTGTCAGGTTTTAAAAGTGTCAGGTTATACAGGTGTCAGATTATACAGCTGTCAGAATATACAGGTGTCAGATTAGACAGGTGTCGGATTATACAGGTGTCGGATTATATAGGTGTCAGATTATACAGGTGTCAGATTAGGCAGTTTTAACTGTAGTACTGATTCAAAATCTGTGAATTTTTCTATGATGTCACAAACTTACGTATTTTTCTTCCTTTTCTTCATCTAACTAAATCTCGTAATATTTCACAGTCATTTGGCTTCAGACAGAGTGGGCACTATGATACAGAGAAGCGTTCATGTTTATAATGTAAAGTTGCAATTAAAAGAAAATTTGTTTGGGCGATATGTTGGGCCGACAGTTATCAGGTTATTAGTCCTACAATTTTCAGGTTTTGAAATGACTGGAAAGTTTTTGGTTTTAACAATTCTCAGAGAGAGTGTACAAAATCTCCATTGGCACCAGATTCCTAAGTAAGAGACAGTTTCAGCAAAAATTGAATTTCACTTTTATTTTTTGACTCCTTATTCAAGGAATTAACTGTATTTGAAAGAAAATATATCAGAGAAATGTATAGATTAAACAAGGAATAAATTGATTTTTAAAGAAGTAGAAGTTTTTTTTTAGTGTTTTAATATTTCTTTACCCACCCCTTCGATATCATTTGTACTTTTTAAAATTTCTTTTAATTCATTTCATTTATTATAATTTTTTTTATAAGTATCATCTTAAAAGATTTTTTTCTTTACTTTTTTTTCCAAATGAAAATCTTAACCTGACTGATGAAAAATGGAGAAGATTGAAGGCATATTACGATAACAAATCACTCTCCAAGATCAAAGTGTAAAAAAAAAATCTAAACAAGGACCCATTTTACTATCGCTTAATGCTGCTCTAATAACACAACACAACCACTGTATAGTACACTCATTACAAACATTTTTTATCAGCACATAGAATTGACCCCGGCTGGTCTACAAAGTAAACAAAGTTTGATAACTCTGTACAAAGAAACACTGAATGGGTGTTTCCTGGTGTTTTATTTTTTTTTCTTGTTTTAAATGTAATTGTTTCCTGCAGAAAAGAAAGGACATATTTACATGACAGTTACTGTCTGTTTACATTGTGTATTTTACGTATTGGGATATGTACGTAGCAGCTTGATGTGTGTTGATACGTGGATATTAGTAAGCATGGTTTTTATGCCCCCTATAAACGGAAATTCCGGGGGTGGGGGGTGGGGTATATATTGTTGGTCTCTCCGGGCATCCATATTTGTCTGTCTGTCTACAAAAACTTTAACCTTGGCCGTGACTTTTGAATGGATGGTGATAGGGCTTTCATATCTTACTTGTGTGTTCCTTGTGACAAGACTTCATGACCTTGACCTTGGAATTTGGCCTTGCAAAGGCCTCAGTGTTTCACATACTACAACATCCTGTAAATAAAGGTATGATTTGTTAGATTGCTTGTCAAAAGACAGATTATTGCGAGATTTTGAATCTAGTTTATGAAAACAGTGCATGATCCATCACTCCAGTCCAAATGGCATGTCATAGCACAAAGCATGAAGAACTAGACCTGGTGGGGGGGGGGGGGGGGGAAACTGGACATGAAATTTAGTGTCGTAATTCACGGTGTAGAGGGTGGTGTAGGCTTAGCGCTAGTGTCCTCTGTTTTAGTCGGTTTCATATTTTCGTGGATTTTAATTGTTATGTTAACTCACAGCTCAGGATTAAGACTTTAGACTCAGTGTGTGTATTATTGTGGAAGTGTGTGAATTATTGTGAAAGTGTGTGAATTATTGTGAAAGTGTGTGAATTATTGTGGAAGTTTGTGAATTATTCTGAAAGTTTGTGAATTATCGTGAAAGTGTGTGAATTATTGTGAGAGTGTGTGAATTATTCTGTGTGAATTATTCTGAGAGTGTGTGAATTATTCTGAGAGCGTAATATTGAAGGATGAATACCGTCATGACGAGAATTTAAGAGCAGCACACATTTTACTAATAGTTATTGGAACACCAAATTTCACTTGAATCTGTGTAGGACCTAGCTGCAATAATGTAGCCCTATCCATTTTTTTTTAATTCTGACGTTTTCGGGATAGGGCTACAATTCCATAGGATCTCCGTAATGGTGCAGAATAATTTTATGAATAACCGATAATAAACTCTGTGTATTAGTCCCAAATGTTGTTTACACCAAAAGGAGTACCAACTTTGTGCTCGGGCATGTCTAATAAAGGTGTTTTTCATTAAATACAATGTACAGCATGCAAAATTCTTCGTCTGCTTCACCATGCTTGTTATCGCGAGATCTCGTAGGTGGATCTAATGAAAAACTTAAGCATTGACAATCAGCGCGAAAATGTAGTTACTCGAGCCACTTCGACAAAGAAAGGAAAATCATATTGTTGCAGAAAGAATTTACACTCTGCTGTTCGGTTTTTAACTTGATATCAAATTCAAACCTTTTCAATACTGACGAAATAGCTTTCGCCTCCATACTTTTCCATTGATATATGGCATATGCAAATGACTTGACAATCGGAAGTTTATACTTCAGTACATCAAACATGGCGCACAAATATGAATCGAGAAATTGGAATTTATCGAAATTGTTGAAAACGGTAGAATAGAGCCTCACAAATCTTAAGTTGCAGGTTTTAAATTTATATATTGACCAAGAAACATAGAATATCATTTTATTTACGTAAAGAAAGTCAGGAAATGTTTAGAATGAGCGCAAATGTTGCGAGAGTGAATCACTCCCGCATTTGCACCATTACGGAGATCCTAAGGAGTTGTAGCCCTCTCCTAAAAAAAAAAAAAAAAATCAGAGAGGGCTACATTATTGCAGCTATGTAGGACCTTGCTTCAAGGATTAGAAAAAATTCCTGACCTCGATCTCTATCTCTCAATGTAATTCAACATACAAATTTCATATTCAGTTAGTTAATTAGTTGTTTATTGTTTAATGTCCCGCTCAAGGATTTTTCACTTATATGGAGACATCACCATTGTCACTGAAGAGTTAAATGATTTCCCATTACCTTCTGTATAATGTAACAGTGAGAAGTGACCTAACTAAAGGTCAAATACAGATTTAGCTCTCATTCATTTTCTTTCTCAATACTGAACAATTCAATTCATGAATAGAGAAGTTGTTCATATTTTACATGCAAGATATATCTTAAAATATTTGACAATTCACAAAAATTTACCTTTCCCCCATTTTGATTGATTCTCAGTAACCTCTTGGTCGCAGTGAGAATTTAAAGGTCATAGAAAGGTCATAGCTCTCCTTAAAATTCCTGTAAATACTTAACAAAACCTCTTGTTAACAGTGAGAAAGGTCTCAGCTCTCCATAAGATTCCTTCTAAATATGGAACAATTTGATTATGAATAGAAATTTTACATGCAAGATATATTTTATCATGCAAAAGTTGCAGACATGATGGTAACTTCTACTACTAAAGTGCTTATGGGGAGGGGGCGTGTCTACAATCGTTATTGAGTGTTGGAATGGGGGGAGGGGGCGTGTCTACAATCGTTATTGAGTGTTGGAATGGGAGGAGGGGGTGTGTCTACAATCGTTATCGAGTGTTGGAATGGGGGAGGGGGCGTGTCTACAATCGTTATCGAGTGTTGGAATGGGGGAGGGGGCGTGTCTACAATCGTTATTGAGTGTTGGATGAGGGGAGGGGGCATGTCTACAATTATTATTGAGTGTTGGATTTTATTATATTGCAGAGACAGTGCCCTCACCAGAATCAAACGAGGAAAAGGTTACCTCAGATTCTCCGCCATCGCCAGAATCAAACGGGGAAAAGGTTACCTCAGATTCTCCGCCATCACCAGAATCAATGGAGGAAAAGGTTACCTCAGGTACTCCGCTACCACCAGAAGCAAACGAGGAAAAGGTTACCTCAGATTCTCCGCCATCACCAGAATCAAATGAGAAAAAGGTTACCTTAGACTCTCCACCATCGCCAGAATCAAACGAGGAAAAGGTTACCTCAAATTTTCCGCCATCGCCAGAATCAAACAAGGAAAAGGTTACCTCAGATTCTCCGCCCTCACCAGAATCAAACGAGGAAAAGGTTACCTCAGATACTCCGCCATCGCCAGAATCAAACGAGGAAAAGGTTACCTCAGATTCTCCGCCATCGCCAGAATCAAACGAAGATAAAGTTTCCCCAGATTCTCTGTCGTTGCCAGAATCAAACGGAGAAAAGGTTTCCTTAGATTCGCCATCATTGCCAGAATCAAACGAGGAAAACGTTAACCCAGATTCTCCGTCTATGTTCAATTTTGACTCGGTGGACAGCATGGAAGAATCTGGGTCGTCACCATCGGACAGATCGTCCTCGACAACGGAGGCCAGCTACAGGCTCTCCTCCCCAGAGTGCACGGGAGGAGCTGAGGGCGAGGACCGCCCCGTGGTAAATAACTCCTGTCTCTCCCAGGGCAGCATTAGTAACGAGAGTTTATCATCGTATGCCGTCATCAGAAGTGATGTGGATTTAGATAAGGTACAAAAATCTGGGATATCATTCGGCAGTATCAGCAATGAAAGTCTGTCATCGTATTCCGGAATGAAGAGTGACCAGAATGAAGAAAGTCTGTCGACTTTTTCCGGAATGAAGAGTGACAAGGATGTAGACAAAAGTGGCGGTGCTGGGCTGTCTGTAGCTAGCATCAGCAACGAAAGTTTGGCGTCGTACTCGGGTGTCAAAAGTGACATGAATTTAGTAGATTTACAGGGTGAGGTCTTTCCTTCGTCAGATGATTGTGTACCTGGGAATCCACCATCTATAACAGCCGAGGAGTCAGCTGATGCGAAAGTGACCGAGGAAAGCTCCGTGGTGCTATTCAAAGTGGAATCCGACGATAATCTAGAACAAGAATCGGATGAAATGAGAAAAAAGATAGAAGGAGCTTCTAGGGACATGGTGATAAATGGATTGACCAGCGTTATACTGGACGAGGAAGTCCGATTGTCAGAGTCTTCCATGTCCTCCAACCTCACGCCAACGAGTCCAGTGGACGAGGAAGTCCGATTGTCAGAGTCTTCCATGTCCTCCAACCTCATGCCAATGAGTCCAGTGGACGAGGAAGGGACGGTGAAATCATCTCAGTCCAATGAGGGCCTCGCTTCCATGTCGGTGTCCAGTGATGCATTTGATGTTGTGGACTCCACAGGGAGGAAGGATACAGCTGAGGTAAGCTGATGTCACAATGTTATTGACTGTGAATCACAAAACATTGGACTCAGTTATTGACTGTAAATCACAAAACATTGGACTCAGTTATTGACTGTAAATTACAATGTATTTGACTCAGTTATTGACTGTAAATTACAAGACAATGGACTCAGTTATTGACTGTAAATCACAAAACATTGGACTCAGTTATTGACTGTAAATCACAAAACATTGAACTCAGTTATTGACTGTAAATTACAAGACAATGGACTCAGTTATTGACTGTAAATCACAAAACATTGCACTCAGTTATTGACTGTAAATTACAATGTATTGGACTCAGTTATTGACTTTAACAGGCAGTTTACAACAACGAATGTCATATATACAAACTTCATTAGTAAATTCATTCATGAGAAATAGTTCGTGAACGTGAAACTCAGGAGTGGGAAGTTTTTAGCAGGGCTGATAAATTTTAAGTGTAGCCAACCTGTGACTGGTTCCTAATTTCATTTGAGTTTCCAACCCTGCACATGTTATTTTAGTGTATGTAGAAGTTATTTTAGTGTATGTAGAAGTTGTGAGGGCTATTGTGCTATTTGGCATAATCACGATTTAGCGATTGTTTTGTGTTTAGTGAGGATCATAATCACGATTTAGCATTTGTTTTGTGTGTAGTGGTGGATCACGAAGGTTTTCATAGTTTAGAGCAACCCTAAATTAATACTCTTGCTTTACCACTAAAATTAGAATCCCACTGAAATAAGACACATTCGATATTCAGCAACATAATTATCAAATCATTATCAAACCAAAGCAGCTAAAATTAGAATCCCTCTGAAATAAGACACATTCAGTATACACGTATCAACACTTCGCGAAAGTTACGTCCCTTGTCCGCCATCTCCCGGATAAAAATCGTATTTCCCTACGTTGGCCTTTGTAATTTTCCTCTTTGTAGCTTTGACATCTGTTATTTTTCCATCAACTGCAGTCAACTACAATAATGCCCCAGATTGGGCAACCCATTAACTTGTATGAAAACTTGGTAATTGGCTAAAATTCAAAGTAATAATAACATCTTACATTTGGTAAGGTAAAGAAGGAAAACTTGGTTTTTCACCGATTGACCTTTGGCTGACCCCGCAAAGGGACGTAACTCGCGGCGAAGTGTTGCTACGTGTATTCGAATCATTATCAAGCCACGGTAACACAGAAAGCTGTAGAGTTGTTATTAGGAAGTGCTGAGAACTTTTAAAATTGTTTTCAAGCCTTAGTGTGATTAGGCAATAACATGTTCAATAGAGAAAACTGGAGTCCCAGACTTCTAATCTGCTTGGTTGGCCACACCAGAGAAATTTGATATGGGTGAAACGTGGAGGATATATACAACAGTATTTTGAAATTGAAAACTTTCAAATCTACTTTATTTAGTCAAAAAATGCAGTTGTAGTTGATAGCAATCTGAGAAAAATTTAAAACCCCTGCTGGACTCGAACACGCGATCTATAGTTCAGCAGTCAACGTGCTAACCTACTGAGCTACTCAGCTAGGCGATCTACAGTTCAGCAGTTGATGTGCTAATTATACCCCCCGCAACAAGTTGTGGGGGGGGGGGGGGTATACTGGAATCGGGTTGTCCGTCTGTCTGTCCGTCCGTCCGTCTGTAGACGCAATGGTTTCCGGACTCTAAAGCATTATCCTTTCCACCTACCGTCACCATATCATACATATGGACTACCCATGGGATGAAGATGTTCCCTATCGCTTTTGGGGTCAAAAGGTCAAAGGTCAAGTGCACTGGACATCGAAGAAGCAATATGGTTTCCGGGCTCTAAAGCGTTATCCTTTCCACCTACAGTCACCATATCATACATATGGACTACCCATGGGATGAAGATGTTCCCTATCGATTTTGGGGTCAAAAGGTCAAAGGTCACGCGCACTGGACATCGAAGTAGCAATATGGTTCGGTTTGTCATGCCATTTGTTTTTTACACTCAGAAAAGAGGTAGTTTATACCTATTACCAACACCCTTTGGGAGATTGGGGTAAGCAGGGGGTATTCTTAGTGAGCATTGCTCACAGTACCTCTTGTTTAATCTACAGAGCTACTCAGCTAGGTGATGATTTTTAAAATGAATAGGCAAATATTGCTGATATTTATATTTTCATCCTTGTTTTAAAAGGAAGTCAGGCATTATGACGATGTAGGAGTACCCCCTTAAGGAGGAATAAGACATCATCATAATGGCTGACTTCCTTGTAAAACTTGAATGAAAATATAAATATCAGCAATACTTGTAAAAGTTAAGATAACGAACAGCAAGCGATCAATATCATTAGTGCCAGAAAAAATTATACAAAATTACGAGTATAAGGGTGAACTACTGAAACATACCAGTGGTGGGATCAGGTGCCTGGGATATTTCTTTTAAATGTAATCACTTACGTGTAGCTATCAACACTGTTGATTTGTAGATTGTGCCTTTCAGTCTAGCAAGAGTTTTTAGCTCACCTGAGCTAAAAGCTCAAGTGAGCTTTTCTGATCACCCGTAGTCCGGCGTCCGGCCGTCTGTCCGTCTGTAAACTTTTAACATTTTTGACTTCTTCTCAAAAACCACTGTGCCAATTTCAACCAAAATTGGCACAAAGCATCCTTTGGTAAAGGGAATTCTCAATTATTAAAATAAAGGGCCAGGCCACCTTCCAAGGGGAGATAATCAAGAAAAGGTAAAAATAGAGGAAGATCATTAAAAAATCTTCTCAAGAACCACTGGGCCAGAAAAGATGAAATTTATAGATAAGCTTTATTAGGTTGTGCAGATTCTAAATTGTTAAAATCATGGCCCCGGGGGGTTGGATGGGGCCATAATAGGGGATCAAAGTTTTACATTCAAATATATTGGAAAAATGTTTAAAAATCTTCTTCTCAAGAACAACTGAACCAGAAAAGCTGAGATTTATATGAAAGCTTTTTGATATAGTGCAGATTCAGGTTTGTTAAAATCATGCCCCCCCCCCCCCCCCCCCCCCCCCCCCGGGGAGTCGGATGGGGCCACAATAGGGGATCAAAGTTTTACATACAAATATATAGGGAAAAACTTTAAAAGTCATCTTCTCAAGAACCACTGAGCCAGAAAAGCTGATATTTACATGAAAGCCTTCTGACATAGTGCAGATTCAAGTTTGTTCAAATCATGGCCCCCGGGGGTCGGATGGGGCCACAAGTGGGGATCAAAGTTTTACATACAAATATATAGAGAAAATCTTTAAAAATCTTCTCAAGAACCACTGAGCCAGAAAAGCTGATATTTACATGAAAGCCTTCTGACATAGTGCAGATTCAAGTTTGTTCAAATCATGGCCCCTGGGGGTAGGGTGGGGCCACGAGGGGGATCAAAGTTTTACATACAAATATATAGGAAAAATCTTTCAAAATCTTCTTCTCAAGAACCATTGGGCCAAAGAAGTTCACATTTACATGAAAGCTTTCTGACATAGTGTAGATTCAAGTTTGCAAAATCCATGGCCTCCAGGGGTAGGTTGGGGCCATAATAGGGACTACGGTTTTACATGCAAATATGTATGGAAAGTCTTCTGATATGGACCAAGGTGACTCAGGTGAGCGAAGTGGCCCATGGGCCTCTTGTTTAATTTTTTCCCCTGGTCATTTTCTACTAAAACTGGATTTTTTAAATAACAAAATCATGCAGGTTTTCAAAGTTTTCAAATTCAGAATATTATTGTAAATTTTACATCCTCCACTTTCCATCCATTTCAAATATCTCGGGTGTATTATTCCTTCTTAAATTTCTTGGGTGTGTCATCCCTCCTTAAATTTCTTGGTTGTGTTACTCCCCCTTAACTCAGTACTATAAAATCGGTTAATGATTGATTGATTGTATCTTGTTTAATGTCCCTCTCAAGAATTTTTCACTTATATGGGGACGTCACCAAGACCAGTGAAGGGATTCAAATTTAGGCCTTTGCTCGGCGCTTTGGCCATTGAGCAGTGAGTGTTTTTTAGCGTGCCACACCTACTGTGACACGGTACATTCGTTTTTAGGGTAATCTCTTGAGGACCCGTGATATTCACACCTGATGTTGAGTGTTTGGCGATGGAACTGTCACAACCTGTTTTAATGACTTAGGTCTATCGTGGTCGGGATTCGAATCCCGACCTTCCGTTTGCGGGGCGAACGCTCTTACCTCTAGACCACCGCGGCGGTGCAACTCGGTTAGCAGGAATGAGAAACATGCAGCATATTGTTATTAATTACTAAATGTTATCTCTGCTAATACGCCAGTTTTGAGATAAGAGCTCTCCTGTGTAGGAGGTACATTTAGTAGAACTTTGAGGGTCTAAGTGGGACAGAGTGGACCTACTGTCAGTGAGATAGACAATAAAATGTATTAAAAGCGGCTTCTCTTTAAATATGTAAATGTTGGAAACACAAAATACTATTGAAAAAAATGTTTTACTAAAGCAAAAACATGAAAACAATATAGTCATATTTGAAAGTAATATCCTGGATATGATACCTACTACCAATAAAATTACGTGATACAATAAAAATTCCATGTATCTAATTACTCCCTGAATACTTATCACTTACTTAGTTTGTGTATCAGTTGAATTTGGGTGATGAAACAGCGTATGAGAGACTTAATGAGTACATTCACTTATGCAGTGATGAATATTCGTCCCACTCCCTCATGTAAACAAGTTGTTTCGTGCCTTACTATGTATGAGAGTTCTTCAAAGGGAAATAACTCGAGCGTATCTCGAAACCGGCGTATTGCTATGCTGTGTCAAATATAAATGCGAAAATATTTTGTGCATACATCAGACAAAGGAACATAATGAAATGCACGTACTCATCACTTCATTAACTCTCCATGGTCGAGTGGTTAGCATTGCGCTTAAAATCACATGGTCTCTCACCTCTGTCGGCGCGGGTTCGAATCCCACTCGCGCCGGTAAGTGAGAAAGTTTCCCAGTTTACTTGCGGAAGGTCAGTGGTCTCTTCCCAGGTACATTGTATCTGGGTTCTCTCTTTCTCCAATAAAAACTGGGCGCCACCAGGTAACTGAACAATTGTTGTGTGTGGCGGAAAACATCAATTAATCAATCATAAACTCTCCATCTTGTTTCATCATTTAAGCCATATATCTAATTCTTCTTGTTGTACTGGCTGGTAGACTAAGGTTGTAGACGATTGACAGTCCAAATGTCCCATTGCATCATGGGAAGGAAGATCGATTTTGTAATTTACGAAATGTTATGTATTGGTCATAAATGAAAAAAGGAATAAAGAAAATTCTGAAAAAAATCCCACTTTGCAAAGTACAATTAGTAAATGTTTGTGAAGTATGCATCCTGCCGCTGTGATCAAGATAGTGTGCCACTTGGTGCAATTAAAACTGAGTACAATTAATTGTCCATGATCGTTTTTCATGAACAAAGATTTCTGGGTACATTTGGATCTTAATAAAAGACTCAAACTTTTTGGGCACTTTGTATTAATCACAGTTTATTTTGAATTCATTTTTGAAAAAAAAAACCCTGTATATCCCTCCATGTGGATCAGGCTCACTAGGAAATGAAAATTTCTGACATTTAAAAGTCGTCATTAAATGGAAGATAAGCAAACCACAGAACTCAGTCATTTTATAAAAAAAATAATTTTTTTTAAACTGAAACTTAATGCACTACGTCCAGCACTTGTTAATTGGAATTAAATGTTAAATTTTCCCAGAGATAACAAGAGATACTCCAACTCGTAAATATTGATTTTACGGATGAGCACAAGTATTCCAGCAAAATTAATTTGGCACAAATGTGCAGCAATAGGTACCAAGATGGGCAGCAAAAATCAATGTTAATTGTATTCACCAACGAGGCACGGCTTAATTCCATACTTGTGTAGACCCGATGGAGGTGAAGTGTTGATAGGAACAAGGAAACTTCATTATTGTAAATCTGCTGAATGAAGAAAATCGAGGTGGGTCTGTAGAAACTGACCTGAGAATGAGAGATCGACAGAACAAGTACTCAAATCAGAAAATGAGAGATCGACAGAACGAGTACTCACATCTGAGACTAATACTAGACATGTATTTTAGACTCTGTGACATTGTCACTTTGTGGTGGTAGGGGTCGGGGGGGGGGGGGGGGGGGGGTAGGTGGAATCTAGGGAGAGGCTGGGGGGGGGGGTGAGGGAGGGGGGAGGAGGAGGAAATCACAAGATGAGAGAGGAAGGTATGAAAGAAACATTGGGGGATGGGAGGATAGAGAGAAAGAGGACAGATGAAGGGATGTGAGAATAGAGAGAAGAAAAGATGAAGGGATGGGAGGATAGAGAGAAATGAAGAAGATGAAGGGATAGGAGGATAGAGAGAAAGGAAAGATAACAGGTAAGGAGGATAGAGAGAAAGGAAATATAAAGGGATGGGAGGATAGAGAGAAGGAACACATGAAGGGATGGGAGGATAGAGAGAAGGAACACATGAAGGGATGGGAGAATAGAGAGAAGAAACACATGAAGGGATGGGAGAATAGAGAGAAGGAACACATGAAGGGATGGGAGAATAGAGAGAAGAAACACATGAAGGGATGGGAGAATAGAGAGAAGAAACACATGAAGGGATGGGAGAATAGAGAGAAGGAACACATGAAGGGATGGGAGAATAGAGAGAAGAAACACATGAAGGGATGGGAGAATAGAGAGAAGGAACACATGAAGGGATGGGAGAATAGAGAGAAGGAACACATGAAGGGATGGGAGAATAGAGAGAAGAAACACATGAAGGGATGGGAGAATAGAGAGAAGAAACACATGAAGGGATGGGAGAATAGAGAGAAGGAACACATGAAGGGATGGGAGAATAGAGAGAAGAAACACATGAAGGGATGGGAGAATAGAGAGAAGGAACACATGAAGGGATGGGAGAATAGAGAGAAGGAACACATGAAGGGATGGGAGAATAGAGAGAAGAAAAGATAAAGGTAAGGAAGGATAGAGAATATATCCTAAGGCCACTCCATGGTTACCGTGGTTTCTGGTTGATTGCTTTAACAATGCACCGGTGATCTTCTTCCTGTCAGAACATTAAAGTCTTAAAATTTTAAAAACATTTTTATATTATATATTTACACATGCAATACATATCTGTTAAAGCATGTAATCTATATGCACAAGTTTAAAAACTGATTCATAAAGTGGAAAAGTTTTAAATCTTTCATATAAAATTGCATTGAATTCCGAATCTTTGGGCAGCACTAGAAATTCTGTATGTGTATGGTGTAATACAATGCGGGTTTATTTATTGGAGTTACTTCCTCCTGTGGTTGGTGTCTTTAATGGGATCAGTGTTTTGTGGAGCGGCTCTGTGTTTGTGATGTAGTTGTATGCATGTAACACGACTATAGAGAAATCCCTGTAGTGTTTTAAAGATATCTTGTCTGAATAGAAAGTTTGGAGTGTATCAACTTCCTGGCTCCTTATTGATGTTTTGTGAGAGCGGGGTTCGATTTTCATTTTGTGAGGATCAGGATGTAAGCTTTATCTAACAGGGTCTCAGCGTTCTTCAGGTACCGGGATTCAAGTTTTTCATGGGTGGATCTATAGATTTTTTTCAGTTTTGAAATTATAATTCAATTACATGTACTAGCTATGTAATTTTGCATGTGCCTGATTTTAATTGTTTTCAGGGTCAGGATCTATTTTTTTTTCAGTTTTGATTTTATATGTCATTTACTATGTAATTTTATGTGAAGAAAGTTTTCAGTGTTTTGGATGAAAAATTGCTATTCTTATGACACTGCCTTCTCACATTAGCTGGATATTTTGATATTTTGTGTGTGGTTTATAAACTCAGCTGTGGATCCAGTAAGCTTTGACTCGTAAAAATCTTCAGGAATTTTATCAATTTCGTGATTGTTTAGACAAATAAAAGGATTGACCACGACTCGGAGGAAGATCCTGTGTGATCAAGAATGAATTTGAAATTTATTATTTAGGGGACTTAAACAATTTCACAGACAACGGGTAAGTTTGCAGTTATGAATGTATTTCATAATTTCTATAAATAACTTACTATAAGGTGTATCACAGTGTACATGTTAAATTCTATCAATATAATCTCACTGATGTCTCTGTGGTATAGAATGATAAGATTTACCAGTCTAATTACAGACACACCCACTTCATGATAATGCTGGTTATATAATTAAATACCACCACCCCTTCCCAACCTATCTATTTTTACCCCATAATGTACTTTGCTAATATTTAGATTTCAGTATTAACCTACTTGAAGCTTTGATTGATAATTGTTTCAATGGATGGCCAATCATTTTACATTATCTACAAATGTCTAAAAACCTGCTGGATCTCTCGTCCGTCAGACTTGTGTTTATTTCCCAATTAATTATTCATTACATGTAATGATAATCAATAAATTCGTATATATCATGTAAATTCTGTTATTCAGTACTTATGTAATATATCATGCATTGTGCATGTTACCATTTAACTTCTGTAGTGGTCTCAGACAACAATTGAATTGATCGTTTGTGTTTTCCAATAAGTGCTGCATTGATGATTGCATCATAGGACATTTCTTTAATTGTGTAGTTACCTTATACAGGTCCCAATAATACCCCCCACCCCCCACCCCACCCTCCCATTTGGATGTTTTATTATTTCATGGATGGATTAATTGATTGAAGTAGAGTTCTTGAATGTGGTTTTAGAAATGACTTTCCTTTTTAGCTCACCTGAGCCGAAGGCTCAAGTGAGCTTTTCTGATCAAAATTTGTCCGTTGTCTGTCGTCGTTGTTGTCGTTGTAAACTTTTCACAATTTTATCTTCTTCTCCAGAACCACTGGGCCAATTTCAACCAAACTTGGCCAAAAGCATCCTTGGGTGAAGGGCTTTCAAGTTTGTGCAAATGAAGGGCCATGTCCCTTTCAAAGGGGAGATAATCACAAAAATGCAGAAATAAGGTGGGGTCATTTAAAAATCTTCTCAAGAACCACTGGGCCAGAAGAGCTGAAATTTACCTGAAAGCTTCCTGACATATTGCAGATTTAAGTTTGTTCAAATCATGGCCCTCGGGGGTAGGATGGGGCCACAAGGGGGGATCAAAGTTTTACATACAAGTATATAGGGAAAAACTTTAAAAATTTTCTTCTCAAGAACCACTAAGCCAGAAAAGCTGATTTTTACATGAAAACTTTCTGACATAGTGCAGATTCAAATTTGTTCAAATCATGGCCCCCAGGGGTAGGATGGGGCCACAAGGGGAGATCAAAATTTTACATACAAATTATTTTATATATAGGAAAAATCTTCTTCTCAATAACCACTGAGTCAGAAAAGCTGATATTTACAAGAAAACTTTCTGACATAGTGCAGATTCAAGTTTGATCAAATGATGGCCCCCCGGGGGTAGGATGGGGCCACAAGTGGGGGTTGTTTCAAAGTTTTACATACAGATATAGGGAAAATCTTTAAAAATCTTCTTCTCAAGAACCATTGGGCCAAAGAAGTTGACATTTACATGAAAGCTTTCTGACGTAGTGTAGATTCAAGTTTGCAAAAATTGTGGCCTCCAGGGGTAGTTAGGGCCATAATAGGGACTAAGGTTTTACATGCAAATATATATGGAAAGTCTTCAGATATGGGCCTCTTGTTCAATTTACTTGAAAAGACATTAAGTGATTAACAGAATGATCTGTTATAGATTCACGATTCTCCTCCAAATTTTGTTTTTCACTTTAAATGATCAAAATTTACAGTCTAATATGTTTAGAATGTTTCACAATAAAATTAATGTTATTCATCATGACACCTAGAAGCTCATAATAGAGAGTTTCTTATTTGTTTTGAAAACAAAGATTGAGGTGTGTTATTGTTTTCAAAGTTTTAAAATAAATGGATATTGATCCAAGTTTATTATATATATCGCATTTCAAGTATACTTTAGGTAAAATGTGTCATTTAAAGTTAAAAATTTGTAATTACACAAAATGAAGATACTTTAAATTACAAAATTAACGTTTCATTGGTTTGTTTGTGTACATAAAAAGAATCGAGTCTTTGTTTACATAACACAGAATCAAAGCTAAAACATTGCTTTTATCCTTGCATTCAGACGGTCCAAATTTTGGTTGTCAACTTTAAATGAATTATATTTTTAATTTTTAACATCAAAAATGAAAAATATTTCTTTCGAAAAACGTGAACCAGTCCCTTTAAGGCCAATTCAAATTAATTAGTAGATTATCATCTAGGGTCATCAAAAAGTATGGGGCGGGTGGGAGGATTTTATTTCGTAATTTTTATTTTCTGAGAAAATTATGAATGACAAACGAGTTTTTGTCAACAGAAGTGCATCATTTAATGCCAGATGGATATCAATCTATGCTTATTTCACAGACGAATTCCAGTTTAAGCTTTTATTTCAAACACAGAAAGATACCAATCTTCTTCAATATTTTCACACGTATTTATTTAGGATGTGAGAAATTAAGAAAACAATATTTATTTTCTTCACGTGGCCTGGCTTTTCACGTTGCTTTACCGGAAATGTACACAAAAAGTGTAAATACCGGAGTCGGACATGAAAATTTTCCCGAAATCGCAAGTTTCGCTTAATAAAAATTGGGGCGGGCTGATTTTTGAGGGGTGGGCGGGGATGATAATCTATCAATTAAGTTGGATTGGCCTATAGCCTCTATACTGCTGTAATCACAATTCAAGCTTTAATAAAACAATAACACTATAACAGACGACATTGTATGATGCAATATCACAAGTCATTTAATGGAAGGATAAACCACTTTAGTACTCCAGATTTAAAATCAATAATGCATCGGGAAATATTTGCTGTGTTTATCAGCGCATTCAATCTATTTCAAAAGTGTGAAGTGCACCGAACTGTTTGACATATTCATGTAAATTGATGAGAAGCAATTAATCAGTAAATTGATTAGAAGTAATTAATTAAGCCTTCAAGTGTACATCAGCATGACATAATATCACAAATTAACAAGTATGTATATATATATATATATATGAATGTTTGGACTGAGGACACGTTATTTTGGGAAATAAGGAGCAGCATTTCAAGGTCTCTATAATACATAATGGTTTGATTGTGCATTGTTATAACGTCCCTCTCCAGAGAATTTTTCACTCTGACATATATGGAGTGCCGGTGAGGGACTGCAAAATTTAGGCCTGTGCTCCGCGCTTACAGCCTTTGAGCAGGGAGGGATCTTTATCGTGCCACACCTGCTGTGACACGGGGCCTCGGTTTTTGCAGTCTCATCCAAAGGACTACCCCATTTAGTCGCCTCTTATGACAAGCAAGGGGTACTGAGGACCTATTCTAACCCGGATCGGGGGGGTGGGGGTGGGGGGGTTGTACTGAGGACCTATTCTAACCCAGATCCCCACAGGGTCAAGGTTCTGTGTATGTATAATTATATATTATGTTTTGATTGTTGACACATTATTTTAGTAGAGGTACACTAAGGAGTATTTATATATCGAGGTCTCTCTCTTCAGTCTGTGTGTATGTATATATATTTATGTGTGTGTATATATATATATTGAGGTCTCTCTTCAGTCTGTGTGTATAATGTATATATATTTATGTGTGTGTATATATATATATTGAGGTCTCTCTTCAGTCTGTGTGTATGTATATATATTTATGTGTGTGTGTATATATATATATATTGAGGTCTCTCTTCAGTCTGTGTGTATGTATATATATTTATTTGTGTGTATATATATATATCGAGGTCTCTCTTCAGTCTGTGTGTATGTGTGTATATTTATGTGTGTGTATATATATATATCGAGGTCTCTCTTCAGTCTGTGTGTATGTATATATATTTATGTGTGTGTATATATATATATCGAGGTCTCTCTTCAGTCTGTGTGTATGTATATATTTTTATGTGTGTATGTTTTGATTGTTGACACATTCTTTTAAGAGATATAAGGAGTATATCTATCTATCTATCTATCTATCTATCTATCTATATATTGAGGTCTCTCTTCAGTCTGTGTGTATGTATATATATTTATGTGTGTGTATATGTTTTTGATTGTTGACATATTATTTTAAGAGATATAAGGAGTCTATATATATTTCGAGGTCTCTCTATACAGATATTATATATATGAAGAAGGAAGTACTTAAGAAACATATTTGTAGCTGGGTCCTAAAAGGGAAAGAATATGTAGAATGTTGAAAGATATGAATTTTGAAACCCCCCAAAAATGAACAAGATCGACCTAACTGGTTTAAGCTTGAGTTGTAATGATTTGAATTTTTGTTTTATGATGGGACTTATTAAAACTCCGTGAAGGAATACACTGTAAGTATTAGATTTAACAGTAATAATGTGAGGCTGTTAAAACAGAAATCTTCCTCTCTCTGTATAAGTATTAGATTTAACAGTTATAATGTGAAGCTGTTAAAACAGAAACCCTCCTCTGTATAAGTATTAGATTTAACAGTTATAATGTGAAGCTGTTAAAACAGAAATCTTCCTCTCTCTGTATAAGTACAATGTATTAGATTTAACAGTTATAATGTGAAGCTGTTAAAACAGAAATCTTCCTCTCTCTGTATAAGTATCAGATTTAACAGTAATAATGTGAAGCTGTTAAAACAGAAATCTTCCTCTCAGCTTGTGTTTGATCATCAAGCTTTCTGCATGTATAGCAGTGACAAGTTGATGCCTCTTTTGAGAATCGAACCCAGGGTCTGTTACATTTAAACATATTGCAGTTAACTGTTAACAGTTTATTAATTTCCTTATGAACCATAACTTGTAGCATTGGCTTATTGTTACTAATTATAGATTGCTCCAGTCATCACACTGGCTTATCGTTACTAATTATAGATTGCTCCAGTCGTCACACTGGCTTACCGTTGCTAATTATAGATTGCTCCAGTCGTCACACTGGCTTACCGTTACTATTTATAGATTGCTCCAGTCGTCACACTGGCTTACCGTTACTATTTATAGATTGCTCCAGTCATCACACTGGCTTATCGTTACTAATTATAGATTGCTCCAGTCGTCACACTGGCTTACCGTTACTAATTATAGATTGCTCCAGTCGTCACACTGGCTTACCGTTACTATTTATAGATTGCTCCAGTCGTCACACTGGCTTACCGTTACTAATTATAGATTGCTCCAGTCGTCACACTGGCTTACCGTTACTATTTACAGATTGCTCCAGTCGCCACACACACCTTTGAGGATCTTTACATGATATATGGAAATAATATATTGGAATTTAAACAGATTTCATTAAGAAATGATGACCCCCTTGCGCTTTACGTTTTGATGTTAAAAGTTGAAAATATAACTCATTTTATGTTGACTATAAAAATTTGGACCTTCTGAATGCAAGGATATGAGAGCAATATATTTTAACCTTAACTCTGTGTTATGTAAACAAAGACCTGAGTCTTTTTATGTTTACAAACAAATCGGTGAAATCTTAATTTTGTAGCTGTCACAATTAAATCTAACTTTTGAATGACACATTTTGCGGAAAGTATACTTGAAATGTGCTATATATATAATAAACTTGGATCAATATCCATTTATTTTGAAAACTTTGTAAACAATAACACGCGCCTCATTAATCTTTGTTTTCAAACCAAATAATTATAAACCATCTACAACGAGCTTCTCTCATGATAATTATATAACCTTATTTTTTGTGAAACCTTTTAAGTATATGTTAGACTGTAGATTTTGATTATTTAAAGTGAAAAATAAAATTTGGGAGAAATTCGTGAATCAGTCCCATTAAAAATAAAGATAATGTATTATTTAGAAGAACTATAGAAGGAATTTGAAATCTGTAATTTGTTCACAGTTTTATAGTGTGTAATGCAGGTTGTGATTCATGAATTCAATATGACCACTTTGCTGTGTTGGCACCCCATGCAAATTGTTTACAAATAGTCTCTTTTTATCTCCCTTAAACTCATCATCCAGAAAATTATGGAACAATTTGTCGACAAGATGCAGGAGCAAATGTAGATAAGTGTGTAGTCTTTTTGCAGCACCCTGTAGAGGTGCTTGTTTTTGGTTCCCCCTGTAACATGTGTAAGTAATGACCTACTTTAGTGAAGTGAGCCCCCAGTCAGCTTCCTGTGTTAGAGGATGGATCACCCTGCTTTGTTTTTCCTTACTGATCGTGCTGATGGCCACCAGTGACTGACTGGAAATCTTAATTTTCTGTTTTATCCCGTGTTCTGAAACCATCATGAGACCTGCAGACTGCACGCTCAGCTGTTTATGAAGGTGAACACTTTTCTGGGGAATTTCTCACATTTTTCTGATTCCTCTCTCTGATGACATCATAATTTTGATCTTGTGGTCAGTATTTGGTCAGTGAGAGCTGAGGAACCTACAGGGAGAGGTTTATCAGTGCTGGGTGTTATATAATTTCCTGGATTAACAGATGTGTGGTCTGTTTTGAAGGACTTTCCAATATAGAGGGTGAGTATGTGTTTATATACCAGAGGAATGTCGGGGGATTGCAGTATTGCACAATCTCGTTAACTAAACATCAGACTCGTTAACTATAAACATCGACTTGTCAACAGGGATGATGCGAATCTATTAATTGATACATAGGAATATATCACTATATGCATATGAGAATTTGCATTTTTAAGGAGGGGCATAGGAAAGGAGAATGATGATGGAAATGTGGGTTTATTCAGTCCTCCGATAATTTTTTGTTTTTAAGACTATAGATATATGAAGTATAGTTGAAAACAGAATGGACATGTACAATTTGTAGATATAGATTTGATAGTTATCTTGGTCAGAATATCCGAGAGAGAGAGAGAGAGAGAGAGAGAGAGAGAGAGAGAGGTCAAGACAACCTGTGTCTCGTTTCAAGTTATGAATATTTCTTATATGTATTTTTTATGCCCCATTATAGGGATATAGTTTGTGTTCTGTCTGTTTGTCTGCTAAAACTTTAACCTTTAGCCTTTAACCTTGGCCATAACTTTTGAATGCTTATAGTGCTAGGGCTTTCATACAACTGTACTCCACATGTGTGTTCCTTGACAAGGTCTTTTGACCTCATGACCTTGAACTTGGGAGTTTGACTTACTCTTGATAAACTTTAACCTAGGTTAATAACTTTTGAATGGATGGTGATAGGGCTTTCATGTGTTTTCCCTGTGACAAGACCTTTCTTTGAGTACCAGAATTTTAATGCCGACTTCCCCGCATTGTTCAAATTGTTGTGACGATCGTGTTCCATACGTGTGTCTCAGTTTAAGAGCAAAGTAAAAGTGCCGTTCACTTATTAAATCGTCATAACATTTAAATAATCCCATATCAAAATAATATGCGTACCTTTTCAGAAATAAAGACCATCAACTTAAACGCCGACTCGTGGTCCGCCATGATTTTGGTGCACTATCCCACGTGATTTTTTATTTAAATAACATGGCTTTCAAACTTTTGTACATAAATACGATCAGGCCTCGACGGGGGAGTTCGTATCTCCTTGTTCTATCTTGTTGGTAGATAATGTGGTAATTTGGAGCTGTGATGCGGTATATTTGATCGTTCACATAGAAAAGTGTTTACAAAGTTCCCGGATTAACAAATGGTCATTATCAAAGTGAAAGTAGAACCGAAAGACGCCCTAAGGACATTTTGATAACAAGAATTCTGTAAAACAACTTGTCCAAATAAAAAAAAAAAATGGCATCAAGTTTAATACTAATTCGAAGAATGTCTATTTGCCAGGGATCAAATTAAAAAAAATTGAAATTTCCAAGTGCGGAAAAAATGATCGGGTCGGGGCAAATTTTACAGGTCGGTCGGAGTACATACATCAAACAAATAAATTTTTATTTTAAGCCTGAAGGTCAGAATGAATTTACAGCAGAGGAGCTGTCTTATACAGAGTATGTGGTTTTGTGTGTAGATGTAAGTTTGTTAGTATGTGGTTTTGTGTGTAGATGTAAGTTTGTTAGTCATAGAAAGGGAAATCATGCAAACAGTTGAAGTGGAGATAAGGAACAGTGGACAATCTCGTAAATATCCTATAAAGAGTTGGACATACGTAGTGGGTACAGCGTTGTGGGTAAACATTTATTGGTCGCATAAGGCATAATATAAAAGTACACAGAGATTATGAGTTTCAATGGTCAGTAGGCACGTAACGTTAGTGAAGGGTATTTGTTGGAGTGGTGCTGAATGTGTGAAGGGTATTTGTTGGAGTGGTGCTGAATGTAAGGGGATTGATCCACTTTATAGAGCCCTTTATTATCCCAATCAGCAGAAGTTGCTGTCACAATTAACAGAAACTTGATTAGAATTAACAGAAACTTGATTACAATTCACAGAAAATTCTCCACATCAGCAGAAACTGAAGCACAAGGGAGTTTATTGATGATCAGGCTTTTCAATCTCAAACACTAATGTGCAGGAAAGATTTTCTTTTCTCACTTGTTAAAATGTTTAAGTATTGTGAAATCTCAGCATTATGCCAGGGTAGATTAATGAATCTAGTAGTTCTAGAAGATTTCCAAAGACGTAGGTTTCCAAAGACGTAGTTATAAATTACCCTGTTCCGCTGCCAGCAGTGATAAGGTTCTTTTTAAATCCAATGACTTCAAAGATTACAATAAAGTCATTAATAATTTTCTCATTATTCTTTTTCAGGATTTGGATGAAACCAAGAAAACTTCAAGTAATGATATGAACGATCAAGAGAAAAAATTCAAGGTTTGTTAATCACTGACGATTAAGAAAAAAAAATTCAAGGTTTGTTTAACCACTAAGGGCCTCCGTGGGTCTGTGGTGTGTCTATGGGTCTGTGGGGTGTCTATGGGTCTGTGGGTGTGTCTATAAGTCTGTGGGTGTGTATATGGATCTGTGGGTGTGTTTTCTGTCTGGATGAATGTGTATTTCTGAAAGTGTGTGTGTGTGAGGGGGGTTCTGTTTGTGGGTGGTGAGGGGGGTTCTGTTTGTGGGTGTGTGTGTGAGGGGGGTTCTGTTTGTGGGTGGTGAGGGGGGTTCTGTTTGTGGGTGGTGAGGGGGGTCTGTTTGTGGGTGTGTGAGGGGGGTTCTGTTTGTGGGTGGTGAGGGGGGGTCTGTTTGTGAGTGTGTGAGGGGGGTTCTGTTTGTGGGTGGGTCCAGTTCATGGGTTTATCCTGTTTGTGTATGCATGTTTTAATCTGTGAACAAGATTACATAGAAGCCCCTGCCTGGATTTCATTCAAGTTTTAGCAGCAGTAGATAGGTTTGTTAACTGACAGGAGCTGATAAATGTTTGAGAGATATTTGTGTATGAGCTAGTAGCTGTACAGATAGTAAGCGTGGATCAGGACACTGCCTCACTATTATAGCTGTGTAGTTCTGGGAATTCCCACGTTGAACTTGTTAGTTACGTAACAGTGAGCACGACCAGTCGTTATCTTTGGTGAGTGTTTGATGAAAGGTGAAGATAACGAACAGTGATCAATCTCATAACTCCTATAATCAATACAAAATAGATAGTTGGGCAAACACGGACCCCTGACACACCAGAGGTGGGATCAGGTGCCTATGAGTAAGCATCCCCTGTTGACCGCGGTCACATCCACCCTGAGCCCTATATCATGATCAGGTAAATGGAGTTATCCTTAATCAGAATCTGTTACACGGTGTGTGTATGTGTGAGGGGGGGGGGGGGGGGCTTGATACAGCTTTACATTCTTTGAATGCTCTTGTTAATAATTGATTAGCTTCTTGGAGACGGCCGTTTTGTCTTTGGTATAATTCATATCACAATTATTGCCCTCCATTGATAGGATCGACTTAGGGGCCTGGACCTGTCTGACGAATGGCAAGAGGACGATATACCCGGAATGCCCCCCGCAGAGAATGTGTCGGAATCCAGCGACTCGGAAGGTTCACGATCGAGACATTCCAGTAACTCCAGCTTCTCCAGTACGGAGGGAGGTCAGTGGAATTCAATGTCGTTAGTGAAATGTTTTATGTAGGTCAGTGGAATTCAATGTCGTTAGTGAAATGTTTTATGTAGGTCAGTGGAATTCAATGTCGTTAGTGAAATGTTTTATGTAGGTCAGTGGAATTCAATGTCGTTAGTGAAATGTTTTATGTAGGTCAGTGGAAATTAATGTCGTTAGTGAAATGTTTTATGTAGCTCAGTGGAAGTCAATGTCGTTAGTGAAATGTTTTATGTAGGTCAGTGGAATTCAATGTCGTTAGTGAAATGTTTTATGTAGGTCAGTGGAAATTAATGTCGTTAGTAAAATGTTTTATGTAGGTCAGTGGAATTCAATGTCGTTAGTGAAATGTTTTATGTAGGTCAGTGGAATTCAATGTCGTTAGTGAAATGTTTTATGTAGGTCAGTGGAATTCAATGTCGTTAGTGAAATGTTATATGTAGGTCAGTGGAATTCAATGTCGTTAGTAAAATGTTTTATGTAGCTCAGTGGAAATTAATGTTGTTAGTGAAATGTTTTATGTAGCTCAGTGGAAATTAATGTCATTAGTGAAATGTTTTATGTAGGTCAGTGGAAATAAATGTCGTTAGTGAAATGTTTGATGTAGGTCAGTGGAAATTAATGTTGTTAGTGAAATGTTTTATGTAGGTCAGTGGAATTCAATGTCGTTTGTGAAATGTTTTATGTAGGTCAGTGGAATTCAATGTCGTTAGTGAAATGTTTTATGTAGGTCAGTGGAAATTAATGTCGTTAGTGAATTGTTTTATGTAGCTCAGTGGAATTCAATGTCGTTAGTGAAATGTTTTATGTAGGTCAGTGGAATTCAATGTCGTTAGTGAAATGTTATATGTAGGTCAGTGGAATTCAATGTCGTTAGTAAAATGTTTTATGTAGCTCAGTGGAAATTAATGTCGTTAGTGAAATGTTTGATGTAGGTCAGTGGAAATAAATGTCCTTAGTGAAATGTTTTATTTAGGTCAATGGAAATTAATGTCGTTAGTGAAATGTTTTATTTAAGTCAGTGGAATTCATTATCGATAGTGAGGTGAGTGGAATTCAATGTCGTTAGTGAAATGTTTCATGTAGGTCAGTGGAATTCAATGTCGTTAGTGAAATGTTTTATGTAGGTCAGTGGAAATTAATGTCCTTAGTGAAATGTTTTATGTAGGTCAGTGGAATTCAATGTCGTTAGTGAAATGTTTTATTTAGGTCAGTGGAATTCAATGTCGTTAGTGAAATGTTTTATTTAGGTCAGTGGAATTCAATGTCGTTAGTGAAATGTTTTATGTAGGTCAGTGGAAATTAATGTCGTTAGTAAAATGTTTTATGTAGGTCAGTGGAATTCAATGTCGTTATTGAAATGTTTTATGTAGGTCAGTGGAAATTAATGTCGTTAGTAAAATGTTTTATGTAGGTCAGTGGAAATTAATGTCGTTTGTGAAATGTTTTATGTAGCTCAGTGGAAATTAATATCGTTAGTGAAATGTTTTCTTTAGGTCAGTGGAAATTAATGTCGTTAGTGAAATGTTTTATTTAAGTCAGTGGAATTCATTATCGATAGTAAGGTCAGTGAAATTCAATATCGTTAGTGAAATGGCCGATGTTTTAAGATGGAGGATTTCTGTTTCCTAGTGATGTGAAGTCTCACAATGACTGATACTCAAAAGTGAAGGTTATAAAACTTTCATAAAATCATTCTCATACTCAAATGGAGTACATGCTCAATATTTTTCGAGTATGCTTTGGAGCTTGCTCAGAGTAGTATTCAAAACAAACATGACTGAGTTCGAGCACGAGTACGGTAAAAGTTTTATAACCTCAAGTCTGTTGACTGTCAATAGACCAACCTTGTTCATTTTTGTTGTTGTAAATTTGCAATGTAAATTTATTTTTTAAAAACATGTTTGCCAAGGTAAGGTTCTCCCACAATAATATGGCTGCCTTTGACTTCCAGTGCGATCGTCGTCACTTATCACTCACCCAAAGAAAAAGATCACAGCCAATCTGAACATCCTTAGCGATGACCTTGACGATGATGGCATGGACCCCGGAGACGGCCTCGAGTGGGAAAGTAAGTTTGTATGGCCATTCTGTGCGGTCATCTGTCTATCTTTTAACTATTTATTAATCTTTCCTTATCTTTCTATCATACTAACCATTCGTTCAACTATTTATTGAAAACAGTCAACTGGTCTCTAGAATTTTGATTTATTCGGATTGATTATTGTTTAACGTCCCTCTGGAGAATATTCCACTGATATGGAGAGGTCACCATTGCCGGTGAAGGACTGCAAAATTTAGGCCTGTGCTCGGCGCTTACGGCCATTGAGCAGGGAAGGGTCTTGATTGTGCTCCACACCTGCTGTGACACGGGTCCTTGATATCTGTGATCTCATCTAAAGGACCGCCCCATTTAGTCACCTTTTGCGACAAACAAGGGGGTACTGAGGATCTATTCTAACCCGGATCCCCACGGTACTAATTTATTCGGTATGGGAGTTGACTGAATTTTTAACTTCTGATGGAAAACTGTCAGCTGGTCTCTAGAATTTTGATTTATTCGGAGTCGGAGTCGAATTGTTGTAGAGGAAACACTGTGTTCTGTAGCTCTTTTGCTTTTTGCAGATGACACCCCAATCAAACAGATGGAACCTATCCCACAATTCTCCGCTCAGGATGAGTACAAGGAATCGAAACTCTGGAAGGGTGTGGAGATCGGGGGGAAGAGTATGAAAATTGACCTGAAGGTCATTGAGCCGTACAAAAGAGTGCTCTCTCATGGAGGTGAGGTCATATTTCAGTGTAAAGTTCAAGCGAAATTTGTCATGTATTATTTATTACTTAATCATGTATAACTTAATTATTTGTTACATATGACTTTTGTCTACGTCTTAATTGTTTGTGATTTAAAGGGGCAGAGCTGTGAAAGTGATGACAACCATTTTTTCAAATCTTTCAATCGCATAGGAATATGTTTTAATGACTTAATAAAAACATTTATTTTGTACAAAAACAAGAGAAACCTAATAAAACTACATTAGATAACCGCTTTTAGTGCAAAGAAATTTATAAGGAAGAATATTTGTCTTGCAATACAATCCTTTATAATTTATCACCAAAATGACATATTTATGTGCCTGCTTTGAGGTTAAAAAGTGTTTGAAATCATTAAATACTGGTGTTATTATTGAAATATATAAGATGGGGACAATTTTCATTGAATTCAATTTTTGGTGACAAATTGACAGCTAAAGCTCCTTTAATTATCTATGTGGAAGTGTGTACAAGAATTAATCTACGAACGAACATGAATACACCATAAGCGATATGTCTATGGCTCACGATGGGTATGTCTGACTCGTGGTGGGCGTGTCTGACTTCGAGGTGGGCGTCTGACCGGCAGTGGGCATGACATGTCAAATTAATTTACTAACATGAATACATTATAAGCTTTATATCTAAGGCTAACTTACGGTGGGCGTGTCTGACTCACGGTGGGCGTGACCTGTCAACAGGGGATGATTTTAAATTCTTTATAGTATTTATGAGATTGATCACTGTTTGTTATCCTCAATTCGTTATTGATGTAAAGATATGATTTCTTTTGCTGTTATTAGGTTACTATGGCGATGGGCTGAATGCCATTATTATATTTTCGGGTTGCTACTTACCGGATCGTAGCAGACGAGATTACCAGTATGTGATGGACAACTTATTCATGTAAGTAACGATGTGTAGTTCTACAGAGGACGTTGTTCATTTCAAGATGTGAAATGTACATTACTTACAATTTTCTTCACCTACATCAGCTTTAATTAGGATTACAGTATTCAGGGTAGATAATTAGGATTACAGTATTCAGGGTAGATAATTAGGATTACAGTATTCAGGGTAGATAATTAGGATTACAGTATTCAGGGTAGATATTTAGGATTACAGTATTCAGGGTAGATATTTAGGATTACAGTATTCAGGGTAGATATTTAGGATTACAGTATTCAGGGTAGATATTTAGGATTACAGTATTCAGGGTAGATATTTAGGATTATTTTTCTGTTTGATAAAGAACACTGTTTGACAAACGATTATATTGCGTGATGAGTACGTTACATTACGTGATGAGTACGTTATATTACGTGATGAGTACGTTACATTACGTGACGAGTATGTTATATTACGTGATGAGTACGTTACATTACGTGACAAGTACGTTATATTGCGTGATGAGTATGTTACATTACGTGACGAGTACGTTACATTACGTGATGAGTAAAATAGGGTTATTGAACTTATATTGGTGAATATTGGCACGAGTTGGCTGTGAAAATGCACGAGCTTGCGAGTGCATTTTGACAGCCAACGAGTGCCAATATTCACCTATATAAGTTCAATAACCCTTTTATTATATAGCTAAAATATTTAGTTGTTAAATTATATCCCTTTTCACTCAAACTACTCCAAAACAGACGAGAATTCATCAATATTGGCATCTAAGGTGAAGGTGTGCAATAACAGCATGCATTTCTTAACTGTTCAATATTTAACCCGTCATTAATGCATGAAGCAAACTGATTTTGTAAATGGGGACATCATAATTTATGTACAGTAAAACATTTAACTTAAGTAAATATCAAATACCGGCTCTGTCAGATTCGGAGGACCGTCGTCTGCAATTTTGGCTTGTTTACATCGTTACGGTAACGTCAATATTGAACGCTCATACTCGGAATGTTTCGGGCGCATACAATTTACGCAATGCAAAGTTAGCGTTCAATAAATTCTCAGGATATTGAACGCTAACATTCTCTAGATTTTACGCAGATTTTATAATAGACTATTTATTAGCTATATAATAAGTTATATTACGTGATGAGTACGTTCTATTACGTGATGAGTATGTTATATTACGTGACGAGTACGTTATATTGCGTGATGAGTACGTTACATTACGTGATGAGTATGTTATATTTGTAGGTATGTGATAAGTACATTGGAGACTCTGGTTGCCGAGGACTACATGATTGTATATTTCCATGGTGCTACTCCCCGGCGACAGATGCCGAGTTTTGGTTGGCTGAAGAAATGTTACCAGATGATTGACAGAAGGTCATTTAATATCAAAATTATCCACTGTCTGTCTGTTTGTCTCTGTCTTTCTCTCCCTGTCTCACTTTGTCTTTCTTTCTATCTTTCTCTTTTCCTCTCCCTCTCTCTATATCTCTCTGTCTCTTTCTCTCTCTCTATCTGTGTCTGTCTGTTTGCTGTAAAACTTTACTCCAGATTTGTTAAATTCCTGTGAGATTTCGCTTTTGTACTGAAGTTCTATTACGGACCCGGACCCGCTATATTGCTGTTGCTTGCCTATTGTAATCCATAGTATAGTAGATAAAGTTCAAACATTGTATGCAATGTTGATTAAGAACATATTTTTGTTTCAGACTACGGGTTTAAGAACATATTTTTGTTTCAGACTACGGGTTTAAGAACATATTTTTGTTTCAGACTACGGGTTTAAGAACATATTTTTCTTTCAGACTACGGGTTTAAGATCATATTTTTCTTTTAGACTACGGAAGAATCTGAAGTCCCTGTTGCTGATTCACCCCACGCTGTGGTTAAAAACCATCGTGATGATGACAAGGCCCTTTATCAGGTACAGACAACAGGTTAAAAACCATCATGATGATGACAAGGCCCTTTATCAGGTACAGACAACAGGTTAAAAACCATCGTGATGATGACAAGGCCCTTTATCAGGTACAGACAACAGGTTAAAAACCATCATGATGATGACAAGGCCCTTTATCAGGTACAGACAACAGGTTAAAAACCATCGTGATGATGACAAGGCCCTTTATCAGGTACAGACAACAGGTTAAAAACCATCATGATGATGACAAGGCCCTTTATCAGGTACAGACAACAGGTTAAAAACCATCGTGATGATGACAAGGCCCTTTATCAGGTACAGACAACAGGTTAAAAATCATTTCATCATAACCAGGTACAGACAACAGGTTAAAAATCATTTCATCATAACCAGGTACAGACAACAGGTTAAAAATCATTTCATCATAACCAGGTACAGATAACAGGTTAAAAATCATTTCATCATAATCAAGCCGTTGTGATAATGACAGACCTTTCACTTTTAATTCAATGGTAGCTCAGCTTTCTTGGATGCCTTAACCCCTTGAATTTAGGACCTCAATGAAATACATAGCCTGAATCATGCCTCAACTTTTGGATTAGGATATCCAACAAAACGTAAGAACTATTGGTATTGCACATGAATTAGTCCCCACAAATTTAAACAATTCCAAAGTTTGAAAAGAGTACAAACAAGGATAATCAAGCCCGGTTCTCATGTTCGCCGGGGTAAAAGGAAGATTTTTCAGTTTCTCAAGGTCAAGGTCACACTTTCAACGACCAATCAAAACTAGTACTAGTAACAGTACTAAGGGTAGGATCAGCGAACTTGGTATACATGTTCCCCATGGTGTTACTGCCACGTTTTAAAAGTAATCATTTTGCTTCTTGCATCATTATTGTTTATTTGAGTGAAATCTTCTTGAATTTTGATATTTAACAAAGCCAGTTTATAATGTTCTATTGAAACTTTCCAATATTAGATCAAGTATGCAGGGAACCAAGTCAGAACCAGTTTTTACGGAAGAATGATTTATTAGGATCTTTAGAATGATTTATTCGGATCTTTAGAATGATTTATTAGGATCTTTAGAATGATTTATTCGGATCTTTATCATTTCTTTTGATTATTACCGCGTCAATAGTGGATGGGCGTACTTTGCAATGTCAGCATTTCTGTGTTGTTGAAAAAGAACATTTGTCACACTCAATTTCAGAACATTTGTCACACTCAATTTCAGAACATTTGTCACACTAAATCCAAGAACATTTGTCACACTAAATTTCAGAACGTTTGCCACACTAAATTTCAAAACGTTTGTCACACTAAATCCAAGAACATTTGTCACTAAATTTCAGAATGTTTGTGTGGTTGTGATGATGGTGGAACTTACTTGTGTGATGTGTTTGTGTGATGGTGGTGATGGTGTCACACTATATTTGAAAGCATTTGCCACACTAAATTTCAGATATTTTGGATGATAAGTGTTTGTGTTGTCTTACAGTGCCAAATTTTCCTCCAAGCTGCGGTTTGTGCGATCGCTGTCAGATTTAGGTCAGATCATTCCGATGGAGTACATCAACGTCCCAGAACAAGTACAACAGTAAGTCGGGGGATCAATCAGGGGTGGATCAAGTGTACAACAGTAAGACGGGGGATCAATGAGGGGTGGATCTAATGTAACAGTAAGACGGGGGATCAATGAGGGGTGGATCTAATGTAACAGTAAGACGGGGGATCAATGAGGGGTGGATCTAATGTAACAGTAAGACGGGGGAACAATGAGGGGTGGATCTAATGTAACAGTAAGATGGGGGAACAATGAGGGGTGGATCAAATGTAATAGTAAGTCGGGGGGATCAATGAGGGGTGGATCTAATGTAACAGTAAGTCGGGGGGATCAATGAGGGGTGGATCTAATGTAACAGTAAGTCGGGGGATCAATGAGGGGTGGATCAAATGTACAACAATAAGACAGGGGATCAATGAGGGGTGGATCTAATGTAACAGTAAGTCGGGGGGATCAATGAGGGGTGGATCAAATGTACAACAATAAGACAGGGGATCAATGAGGGGTGGATCTAATGTAACAGTAAGACGAGGGATCAATGAGGGGTGGATCTAATGTAACAGTAAGATGGGGGATCAATGAGGGGTGGATCTAATGTAACAGTAAGTTGAGGGATCAATGAGGGGTGGATCTAATGTAACAGTAAGTTGAGGGATCAATGAGGGGTGGATCTAATGTAACAGTAAGATGGGGGATCAATGAGGGGTGGATCCAATGTAACAGTAAGTCGGGTGGATCAATGAGGGGTGGATTTAATGTACAACAGTAAGTCAGGGATAATTTTAACAAGTACAAGTCTGGGATCAATGAGGGGTGGATCAAGTCTACAACAGTAAGACAGGGGATCAATGAGGGGTGGATCTAATGTTACAAGTGCAACAGTAAGTCAGGAATAAATAAGGGGTGGATCTACTGTAGGTGTTAGGTGTCAGAAAATAAAACCGTGGTTTAGATTTTGCTTTTTACACTAGTTTTGTCTCGCTGCATTGTGTACGTCATCGACTCCATAAGTGATTAAAAAATCCCTGAATGTCGAAATTTTAGATACATGAATTTTTTCACTGTTATGTTCATTTTCGGAAAAATATTCCAAAATATTGACTGTGCCAGTACATTTCTGTTTACAGTAATAAATGTGTTTTGGATTTTGAGAAGTGGTTTATTTCGCGAGATGAAATGTCGCAGCTTGTCGCCAGAACAGCAAGCCTCTCTATTACATCAACAATCTGACACCATTACTTGCTTCTTGTAACTCATGGGCACAAAACTGTATTATTTTCCTATGTTTTAAAGTCGTTTTAGAGTCATTTATTTGTTACTTTATAATAAGGAGTTCATTTAAATTTGTACAGTTTTTATTTCAACCTTAGATAAGAGCAAAGTGGTTAAAATTAAATGGGGCAAAAAATAAATAAACTGGGGCAAAAAATAAAATGGGGCAAAAAAATGGCAAAAATAAACCTTTTTAATTTGCCTCGATGTTTTGTGAACAATGAATTATTAGATTTCTGTGTGCCACTGTGTGTCAGATACAAATTTATATGAATTAATTGATGTGATTTTGTAGGTATGATGATAGACTCCTGCAGCACCGTGCTAGAGTTTCCTCCCCTCTCTCTCTATCCCCTGAACCCCTCACCTCCCCTTCCTAACCACAAAGCAGCCAATCACAGCACAGCAATCATATCACCGCAGGCAAGTATCTCTGAGTGCAAATATCTCCTCATATTTACAACAGTATTCTAGGTGAATATTAAAAAGACCTGTGAGTTTGTATCATATTCTCAACTCACAGTTACACACTGAAGGCATTTCTCCAACGCACAATCAAACACTGAAGACAATCAAACACTGAAGGCATTTTTCCAACTCACAGTTACAGACTGAAAGCATTTCTCAACTCACAATCACACACTGAAGGCATTTCTCCAACTCACAGTTACAGACTGAAGGCATTTCTCCAATTCAGAGCAACATACTCATAAACTGAGTTTTATTGCAATATTGGCTGTCGTCCGTCGTAGTGCGTTGTGTGTCGTGCGTTAACAATTGAACATTTTTAACTTCTTGATAACTACAATTCCAATTCTTTTCCAATTTTAGATGAAGCATCTTTCGGACAAGGGGGACATAAATTGTAAATGTCAGGACTCCTGCACCCATGGGACCCTGGGGGCAGGGCAAAAACTGCCCAAAATTGACTCATTTTTCAAAAATCTTCTCCTTAAGACTGCACACATGGAAGAAAAACTAAATGCATAGTTATATAGAGCAGGAAGGCATCTACCAAAATTGTTAATTTCATGATCCTTTGGGTAGGGATTCTGACCTCAGGATGGGGCCAAACTTGGTATATGGTGTTTATTTGTAAAACACTTAATAAATAACATCTTTTTAAGTGCTATTGATACTAAATTGAAACTAAATGGATATTCAGAAAGAGCAGTTAGTCCTTTACCAAAATAGTAAATTTGATGATCCCCGGAGTAAGGGTTCTAACCCCAGGGTGGGGCCAAACTTAGTAAATAGTATTTATGTGTAAGTTTACTGGTACTGTATAAAATCTAAATGCATACTTAGGAATAGCAGAAAAGGATATACATAAATGGTGAATTTCACAACCCAGGGTTTTGACTCTAGGATTGGTCCAAATTAGTCATATCTTTTAGTGTTTTACTGTTAATACACCTATTATATTATGTAAATCCTTTCATCAGTGTATGCACTTTTGAAGGCAGTGAAGGTTTAAGAACACATCTTGTTTTATACTATTGCTGAACATTAGAATTTAGCATAGATATTCAGAACAGGATATTTCTTCTAGATTTCATAGCCCTTGGGAGCAATGATACTTTTTCACTAGTACTCAGGTGACTTATAAGGCCTGTGGGTCTCTTGTTACATTGAGTGAGAGATACACTATGAGTTAGTTACATTGTGTTGGAGATGTGCTTTGAGTCTGTTACTCTAGGTTGGAGAGACACTATGAGACTGCTATTTTTTTTTTCCCCCATGACAACACGGAAGGGGATATAGAAATACCGGTGTCCGTGCGTGTGTCCGTCCGTCCGTCCCACTTCACATTGTGGACGCAACTCCTCAGAAACTGCACAACAGATTTTGTTCATATTCTGTAGGATTGTTAGTCACCATGTGTAGTTGATCATATTGTGTCACCATTTTGATTTGACAAATTTTACAGGAGTTATGGGACTTTGTTGAATTTGTACATGCTACACGATAGGAACACTTTGTGGACGCAGCTCCTAGAACCTTGCTGTATGGATTTTGTTCAAATTTTGCAGGATTGTTAGTCACAATATGTAGTTGATAATATATCACCACAATTTAGATTTTACAAATTTACAGGAGTTAAGGGACTTTTGTGCTTCAACTTTTTTTGCGGCGGCGGAGGACATATGGCTACGCATAGCAATCGTGGGTGTTTGAGATACACATATGCTACTTTGAGTGGAGAGATGCTTTTTGTTGTTACTTTTTATGAGATGATAAACAAAGAGAAAAATTTCTTATTTAAGTGAAACCAAAAATCAGCACTCTTTCTTCACCGCCATTGTGTATATCAAATTAAATAATTAAAGTATATATCACATGAAATCTGTCAGTGACATCGCAGCTAAGATTGAAATCCCGTTAAATAATTAAAGTATATATCACATGAAATCTGTCAGTGACATCGCAGCTAAGATTGAAATCCCGTTAAATAATTAAAGTATATATCACATGAAATCTGTCAGTGACATCGCAGCTAAGATTGAAATCCCGTTAAATAATTAAAGTATATATCACATGAAGTCTGTCAGTGACATTGCAGCTAAGATTGAAGTCCCGTTAAGTAATTAAAGTATATATCACATGAAATCTGTCAGTGACATCGCAGCTAAGATTGAAATCCCGTTAAATAATTAAAGTATATATCACATGAAATCTGTCAGTGACATCGCAGCTAAGATTTAAATCCCGTTAAATAAGTAAAGTATATATGAAAGGTGAAGATAACGAACAGTGATCAATCTCATAATTCCTACAAGCAATACAAAATAGATAGTTGGGCAAACACGGACCCCTGGGCATACCAGAGGTGGGATCAGGTGCCTAGGAGTAAGCATCCACTGTCGACCGGTCACACCCGCCGTGAGCCCTAAATCCTGTCCAGGAAAACAGAGTTATCCGCAGTCAAAATCGGTGTGCCAAGAACGGCTTAACAATTGGTATGAAACATGTCAGACAGCATTTGACCCATTGATAGGTTGTATTGACGAACTAGATCGTTATAACAACCATAGAATTTTCGAAATGCTGACTTCATTGAGACTGTTTAAATCCCTGTACCATCACCTTTTTTGTCAGTAGCTTACCTCGATTTAAAAACTGATTATACGCAGAACAAGCTCTTGCGCATCAAATAAGTTGAGATATATAAACACCATATGTAGGTGATAATGGAATATTGCTACATAAATATGGGAAGTTGACGATGGAGAAGCTGAAATCATCCCGTTTGTCCTACATCACATGAAATCTGTCGGTGACATTTTTACATAGGAAGACAGTACAGCAGATCTGTGGTGTTACTGCAGTAGGTCATTATTTCTCTGGTAACCACTGAACTGTTGTAAGCTGGTGCTTCTTTGTGTATACCACAGGCTCATTCACTATTTCATGTGCGACTAAAGGGGCATGGACACAATTTGAACAGAAAAATTTCCAAATTTTATTTCCCCATTTTTGATGTTTACAATGCTTAACTAAGTTATTTCTAAGGGGCAGCCAAAATTTTAATGTCAGATATTGAGTTACAAGTGAGATACAGCACTCACAATTCCTCGTTATGTAAACAAGGCTTGTGCCAAGTTTTTTGTTTACATATAGATAGCTTAACATAAAATATCATGTTTGAAACAAAATGAGATGTGACAAACACTAGAAAATGTTTAAAAGTGTTCAGAATTAACTTATAGTTTGAAAACGCTGCTTTAAACAAAACTTTTACTAGTATATTTAACCTATGTAAACAAAAACATGGCACAAACAGAAATGTGAACTGTTTCTCTCTTGTATCTTGACAACTGACATTCAAATTTTTAATGACCATTAGAAATACCTTAGTTATAACCATTGGTAGTGAACATTAAAAATGGAAAAATAAAACTTGGAAATTTTATCAGCTCAAACCGTGTCCGCGCTCCTTAAAGGTAATAACAATGTAGTTTAGTCAATCTGTCAGAATTTAGGACAAACCTCAAACTAATTGAAAGGGCCTCCGTGGCCGAGTGGTTAGAGCATCGCGCTCAAAATCACACAGCCTCTCACCTCTGTTCTGCGCGGGTTCAAATCCCGCTCGCGCCGGTAAGTGAAAAAGTTTCCCAGTTTACTTTCGGAAGACTGGTGGTCTCTTCCCAGGTACATTGTATTGGGAGGAGACATGTATGGTCATTATACTCCTGTTGATGTTGAGTGGGAGGAGACATGTTCTCATTATACTCCTGTTGGTATTGAATGGGAGGGAATATGTATGGTCATTATACTGTAGCAGGTGTGGCGTTCGTATAGTCTGTACTTCGCGTTGTGTTTATTTTATTTTGATAGTGGCGACTTCGAAACGACCCAACTACACTATGATTTTAAACTTGAAAATAAATTCAATAGAAATGAAAATAAGATAAATAACATTTTACGAATTTATTACCAGTATGAATGTGACAAATACACACTCCTAAAGCCTAGAACTTAGCCTAGAATCTATCAAGAAATCTCCCAACCCAAAGGTAATATAATAATTTAGTAAGTAAAAATGAGCAAAGTAAACGAACAAAACATAATTCCAATATAGGAATAATGGAAGGAGAAGTGTAGCTAGCAAGGCCAGCTGTCTCGCTTCAACGAATAGTAAGCTGCATGGCTTTATAGAGCAAATTAGACAATAGAAAGTGTCATTAAAGTTATTGGCTAAAAGATAAAGTGGGCGTGGTCAAATACAACGGGTGAATAATTTACATTGGGATCGAAATCCAGAAATAAAAGTAAAACCCAAACTACCACAATACTGCTGTATTTCAAGGAATTTGATTTGTCTTATACAGAATAGAAATCATGCTGGCACAAAATCCCAATTTTCTGGAGGAATTTGACAATGAAAAGGAAGACAAAAAGAAAGAAAAGGAAAGAAAGAAAGAAGAAAAACGAAAGAAGAAGGAGGAAGAGAAACAGAAAAAGCAGGAGGCTAAGACAGCCTCCAAGGGAAAAGGACTGAAGGGTTTCTTCAGAAGGAAGTGAAATATGGAAGTTAAGGAAGCATAACACACCAATGAAAAATGGCAGCCATGGAAACTAGGAAATGCCTTCTAAGTTTTGTTTCACAGAGCAAAAATGTTGCTGTTTTAGTTTATTATCATTAAGACAAAAATAGATTTGAAACCCCTGTCAAACTCGGCATGGTTTATCTTTCGTATTCCACAGACCAACCCAGACAGGTGTAGAATCTTAAAAGGTCAATATAATGATTCATCACATTATTATTTTATTACATTTATGGGATACAAGTAAATATTTGTGATAAAGTGGTATTCCTCCTGTCATTTTTTAATGGAAATAGGTTAAAAATATCAAGAAATGAACAGCAATTTAATTGATATTTGTATGGCAGAAGAAAACGTGCATTTCTTTCAAAATATTTTCTCATGTGCATGGGTATTCATGACGTAAAGGTATGTTGATTAAGTGTTTTACTGTGATAGAAATTAGCTGTGTTTGATAAACCATCGACAATGAAGTTGATTTTTTTTTTTTGATTTTATGGATTTATTTTTGTTTTAAATTTGTACATTTCATTTTATTTAAATTCATTTTGATCGTGTGTGGTACACGATTTATATTTTTGCTTAACCAAATTTGTGAAATGTATGTATGTTATGTGATCTGCTAAAAACAATCCATACTCTTGATAAGATATGTTTTCATTCAATGTTGCATGTCAACAAGATCACCTTAAAATGTATACTATCAACTGATTTGCACAAAGGATCAGAAATGTGATTGAATATTGTATGAATTATAGTCAAACCTCATTATTTTAACTTGATGGAGCCGAGAAAAAACCTTTGCGATATCCGAGTGTTGGAAATATTGAGGTTAAATTCATTAAGAAATTCCAGATATCAATGTTCGAGATTGAACTGTGTCTTGTTTCTTTGATATTTACGCACAGCACTTAAATCGGTAAGAATATACGTGTTAAATAATACACGTGTACTAATTGTGTACATCACTTAAATCGGTAAGAATATACGTGTTTAATAATACACATGTACTAATTGTGCAGGGGAGGAGAGTGCCTTGTAATTTAAAAAAAAAAGCAGTCAACACTTGTTTTCGCCTCAGTTTAGTACAAATTTTTTTCATTTTGAAATTTTCACTGAAATTTTTGACAGTAGCTAGCCTTTTAATATTTCGTGCATACTCTAAATGTTTTACTTTTCGCTTCACTGAGACGTTCAGCAATTGTGTGTATATTTATCTGCTTTAAATATCCATCATGATTATTGGCCATAAACTCTTGTGTAGAAATATAAAATTGATTTATTCTTCTGAAATAGCATCATCACGAGTTGTGTGCCAAGAATTAACGTAGGAAATGAATGGATGGTTTACCGCTTACAAATCTTGACAGTTTGATTTATCACAATACATCAATGTTTACTGTAGCATTATTTGTCGTATAGTGACTTCCCACCTGTGTATAGATGTTATATGTGATGTTGTGTATATCCGCAATCGGGTTGAAATAAGATCTTGATCCGCTCCCGATATGACATGTTGCTACAGTGTCGACATTTTAAACCGGGAGCGGATTTAACATCTTACTCTGATTAAATGCTGACAATGTATCTTTTCTGCTGAGGCATATTATTCACTTGTTACAGTTGTTTCTCTTGTTTTGTAAATAATTTTGAAATATTTTAATAAATCACAAAATTACATAATGGAACTGATGTCTTTTAGAATTCAGTGGCTGAACAAACATCACGTGACCGTGTGTCACCCAACACATCCCATATAGGACTAATTGATCGCGGATTTACACCGTTTTGGTAATGTTACGGCGGAAATTATGACAACGTGTACAGCATTCTAGTAACGTACATTTGTACATGTCTTTTAGTGACAATATCTCCCAGACTAAAACTTTTTGTGAAACCTGTAACATTTGTCGTCACCGGAGACGGTGTTTCACCAACTCACCAGCCAACATGGAGCAGGACCTTTGTTTTGTTTCTCTCGTGTGAAGACCTCACCAGCTGTAGTTATAGTGTCCTAAAGTTTGACCATTGACTCTAGGCTTCTTTGTCTTTTGTTATAAGGCCTTTTTCGTCTGATCCGTGATTTCCGCATTTAATGGCGAGACACTCGGCGAAGTAACAGTTACGACTTATGTTAAACTTGTTACATTTGACGCGGGGCCGGGATTGAACACAAGCTTTCCGGTTTAATGGTTACCCGAGAAATAATGACCAATCACTCACAAAGTATGACCACTTTCGATGAATGGAACTTGTGTACTGTCCAGTTTAATTTGATAGTTTCGCGATACAATCGGAACAATGGGAAATGTCCTGAACGCCTTGTAGAATATCTTCAAGACAAAACACTCAACTTATATACACTATATGTTCACCAAAAGAGCTTCTCTTCTCTGTACCAAGATTGGTCAGGCAGATCTCCTCTACACAACCAGGAGGAGGCCCAACTGTATACACCAAGGGGAACAATCAGGCGAAGAATTTGTTGAGAAAATTAAAGATTGTCAGAGAAGGTTACCTAGAAGTCCCAGCATACTAATAATAATAATAAGATTTATTATATATAGCGCCTTGTATGACAATAAATAACCACGCTAAAGCGCTTCACATAAGAAAAATGATACAGCATGTTATAAAAGTAGTAAAAGGAAATTATAACAGCATTAAGACAGATAATATTAAAACTATGCTAGCAAAAGATCAATAATGTGAAGTAAAATTGCTAAAATTTAAAACATGCTATGCATTAAGAAAGTTCCACGCCTTACAATCAAATGATATAAAATACAATAGTTGAAATAAATATACACTTGAAAAAGTCATGTTAAAACTGATAATAATGAAACCATAAAGATTTAACCACCCATAATACTAATAACATTCAAGTCTAAGAGAGTTTTTCAAAAGTGTTCAAATTCTGGCAACGGTGGAGGGTATGAGGCAGAGAGTTCCAGAGTGTAGCTGCTGCCACATTCAAGCACCTGTTTCCATATGTGGCGGTTCGAAATCTAGATCTAACTAATGTCAGTGAATTTTCAGATCTTGGGGAACGATTTGGTTGGTAAACAGTGTCCCCCTCTTCCAAGTATTTTGGTGTAATTTTATGAATCACAAATATGAGTAGAGGAGAATTTTTTTTATTGGATGCGTCTGTCAATAGGAAGCCAATGTAAAGAAATCAGCACTGGAGTTATGTGATCACTTCTCTTGGTACGAGCCGGACCTACCACCATGGATAAAAACATAAAATATAGAAATTATTCTACAGTAAGTCAAGACGACTCACACCAACTAATGACTTAGAAACCCAAAATGTAACAGTCTTCACCTCACATTGTGGGACTCAATATCCGTGGATTGTGTGACCGGTCAACAGGGGATGCTTACTCCTCCTAGGCACCTGATCCCACCTCTGGTGTATCCAGGGGTCCGTGTTTGCCCAACTATCTATTTTGTATTGCTTATAGGAGTTATGAAATTGATCACTGTTCGTTATCTTCACCTTGCATTGCACAGTTTCGTTGGGATGTAATTTCGTGGATATGATTCTGTACATTCAAACAATATTTAATTTATGTATTTCCTTGTGGTTTACCGCCGTAAAATGGCTGAAATATTGCCAAAACGGCGTAAAAAATCAATCAATCCTTGTGGTTTAAATTCCACATGATTTTAATTACCCACAACATCCACGGAATGCTCTCGACATGACACAATGATATCAGATTAATGTCAATCCTATACTCAGACATAGCTGGTATTCATCACTAGTTTTGGTCTATTTGTATCGATGTCATATATAGAACTTGTAAAGCTCAGAGCCAATTGGTATTGCAAAGGTTTATTCATACCACTTGCTTGACAGACCCTTCTTTTAATGGCAGACCACAATGACGTATCTTGGGTAGTAGGGTTTAAAACAAAGATGACCAATTAGCCCGTTGGCTAGAATGGTCACAATTTGATATTAAACTTAAGCACGAAAACACCAGAATGCAGATGTTCTGTCCAGAATTACCACAGGTAGCTCTCTGTGCAACAGTTATTTTGTGATGTCAAACATTTTCCCCGTGAGAGCTCTTCTTTCTGTCAGCGAATTCATGAGTAGCGGGGATGCCTTCACATCGATGTTGATGATAGTATTCCATTCAAACTTGGAATAGTCAGTTGAATGGTGCAAGTGCTTGTTATCTTATTCAGAAATTGAAGACGCTTGGTTGAAAGGCCCAGATATGAAATTATATGAGGCTGATAAACCATAGGTAATTTAGATAATTCTATGATAGCTGATCCCCCCCAAAAATGTTTGCCATTGAAATGGAAATACAGTATTGATTGAGCAAAAATGTAGCTATAGAAAACGTGTGAAAATTATTTCATTTAATATTCCATGGAGAAAACAAAGGCATATTTCTGAATCAAGTATTGAAGATGGATGGCAGGAGAGGTATGAGAAACACAGACTAAAAGTTTTTTTCTGAAGAACAATAAACGAAAACGTGTATGCTTACTTGAAAATGTAGAATTTATGATAAGATTAGACTAAATTGAATCATCTTCATGATAGAAATTAGATATTTAAGAAATGAATGTAATTTTACCGATTCGATACGCATAAGCTTGTTCTGCATATGGTCAGTTTCTAAATCGAAGCAGGCTACCGACGATCAAGTTGATGGTGCAGGGGTTCCAACAGTATCGTTTAAACTCGGCATTTCGCAAATTCTATGGTCGTTATAACGATCTAGTTTGCCAATACAACCTATCATAGGGTTAAATGCTGTCTGACGTGTTTCATGCCGATTGTTAGGTCGTTCTTGGCACACTGATTTTGACTACGGATAACTCCGTTTACCTGATCAGGATATAGGGCTTACGGCGGGTGTGACCGGTCAACAGGGGATGCTTACTCCTCCTAGGCACCTGATCCCACCTCTGGTGTGTCCAGGGGTCCGTGTTTCCTCAACGAAATTGAGAGTAGGGCAAACACGGACCCCTGGGGATAGCAGAAGTGGGATTATGTGCCTAGGAGGAGTAAGCATCCCCTGTAGACCGGTCACATCCGCCTTGAATCCTATATCTCGATCTGGTAAATGGGGTAATCTATAGTCAAAATCAGTGTGTAAAGAACGGCCAAACAATCAGCCATTGTGGAAGAACTATCATTGCTGACGTCAGTAAGTTTAGTTTGTAAAATGTAAATATATCTATGTTGTCCATTTTTATGACAATATAAAAAAATCGATAAAACTAGTTTTCTCAGTCCCATGGCTTTGTTATATTTCTTGGCAGCAATCAATAATATAATACATATTGTTGGTTGGAAATTGTCATTTATTAATGACGACTGTAGAAGTTGAAAACTTATTTACATCTCCTGCAATGGGGAAATCCACGATTATCAAAACTACCACTCAGACAACCTAACCAAGAACGACATTTGTAACCTTTTTTGTCTTTAGAAGTCAAATCCAAGTTAATTTTCCATCCTTTATTACAAGTACAGAGTTTACCAACAACTCTCTAACTCTTTCTGCTTTTATTTTTCTTCTTTTTTCAAAGCACAAAATACATGAGTATTTACATTATTTTTCAATAACAAACAATTTCGATTGACTCTGTCCACCTATGACACTTAGAATATAAAACTTATACGGTACCAATTTGGATGCACCAGATGTGCATTTCGACAAATAATGTCTCTTCAGTGATGCTCAACCGAAATGTTTGAAATCCGAAATAACAATGAAGTTTTAGAGCTATTATAGCCAAAAACAGCGTGCCAAAAAAGTGGAGTCAAATTCGTCTAAGGATGAGAGCTATGCATGAGGGAGATATAATCCTTAATTTTGAAATGAATTTCTAAATTTTATAACAGCAATTAAATATACATCCGTAAAGTAAACAAATTCTAATGTTCTTGCTTAAACAGACAGTACGGTACCAGAGCAATAGAACTGTCCATCCTTGTGCTAAAAATACAGGTACAGAGATTGTAAAATAGGAACTTTGCTGACAATTTGTTAATGAAGTAGTAATTTCAATCAACGGTATCACTACACATGAGTTTATAAATACAACAGTTGCTTATAGAGGAATTACAAAGTAAGAGTTTCAAATTTCCGCCGCATCTCACATAACAACAATAAACCAAAAATAAAATAAAACAAAACAAACATCCCTGTACATCGTCATCTGTTTACACAATGGGATCTCCCTAATGTTTTTCAGAATAAATATTGTTAAATACAAACATCATAAAATAGAAAAATAAGGTGGCACTTTAAAATTTTGCTACACAAGACACAAATATAATCATAATAATAAGAGGAAAGGAAACAAATTTCAGCAAAACCTGGTAAGAGAAAATGGCACACATGAAATCTGAATTAAGGTTGTGGTGTATATCTATAATCACTTAAAACAATTGCTTCCTTACATTTGGAGAGCTACAAAAAGACATGATCACGTGACATTAAATAACCATTTCATTGGTTGCCAAGTGTTAAAAATGATCACATACGATATATTTTTTGACAAATAATAATTCATGCTGTGTTTTATTTTCCACATGCTAAAGAACATGGATCTTTGGACACATCTGGGGTGGTGCAGATGCCAAGGAGGGGTAAGCATCATCTGTTGACCGGTCACACCCGGAGTCAGTCTTCTGTCTTGATCACATGAAAAGAATAATCGGTAGACAAGGCAAAGTCTGTGTTTTAAGGTAACTCCAAACTCGTATCATCTGATAAAAGTTTAAAATGTTTGTTTGTTTCAGTTTATTAGCGTTAAAACTAATAAATTAAAAAAAAACCTAATTGGGCATCACACGTTTTAAGATATGAGACATATATCCATATAATATCATATATCAACGTCAGAAAATTGCAATTTTTCTCCAACAGCATTATCAAAATTTCACAAAAATTGGTTAAAACGATACAATAGTATTCATAATAATTTCATGAAACTGTTTCGTTACAAAACTATTCGAAATGTCTGTTAAAAATCGTGAACATCTATCACATAATGAACATAATGAAGGATTCAATGTAAACAGGGTTATTTCCCTTGGATTCAATATTTTTGAAACATATTATTGATTATTTATATGTAAGTTAGACTTTTGAAATATGTTATGCTTCATAACATTTGTTTTACAATAACCATTGAAAATACACTCCAACAAAATGTATGTTCCTATCATGTATAAATCTAAATAAATCATTGATTTTGCAAATTCTTATGACGTCACAGGAGGGTGGGACTACGTTAAGAATGAAATAAGAAAAACAAGGTCCAAATTCAAAATTCAAAATTTACATTCCTGGTCTCACGGGGTAATACTAATGCTTTATATGATTTTGGATTTGCGATGAAAATCACTATAACTGTCCACATGTTGAACATTCAAATCACCAGCGGCGGTAGCTGTTCTTTTATGTTCCACCAAAGATACTCTGAAATAAAAAAAAAAATAAAGATCTTTCTTTTTATCACAAAATGAAAAAAGTGAAAATGAACAACAATCAATGTTATATATCCGTTTACTTGATCAAGATATGACTCAAGGGATGCTTGCTTTTCCTAGACACCTGATCAAACCTCTCTTGTGTCCAGGGTAAGTGTTTGCCCTACTTTCACTTTTTGTATTTTTTTGTAGGAATTATGAGATTTCGTAAAGAATGCCTAATTAAAATAAGACAAACACCAACTCTTGGATATACAAGAGGTAGGGTCATGTGACCAATAGAAATAAACACTCTTGTAAACCGGTCACATCCATCGTGACTCATAGAAGGCTTTCATTACATCACCTAACATTTTCGTTATCGTCACCTTTCATCAATATATTTTGATGATGAAAATAAATTCTTGAGTTTTTTTCTATGTTTCATCCCATTTATACTCCCGAAAAAGTTATCGTATCAGCTTTAAGATGTTGAAATTTAACCTCGATACATGTATATACCAAGATTGCAGTTTTTCCTAAATATTGACCAGTATATATATATATATATATATATATCCAAAATTGAAATAGAGTCTCAGTAATCGGATACTAATATTAAAAAAATATGAAAAGAAAACACAGAAATCCTCCGTAAAGCTTTACGGAGGATTTCTGTGTTTTCTTTTCATATTTTTTTTAATATATATATATATATATATATATATATATATATATATATATATATATATATATATATAAATAAGTGATTTGCATTACTTGGATATAATACATATTGTAATATGCACGGAAGCCTAGTTGCTAAGGCGTTGACTTCACAACCAAAATACAACAGATATTACCCATGAGAAAATTATTGCATCTTTTTAATTTTAAGCATTAACTTTATACGTAAAATCAGAAATCATTATGTTTGACAAAATTCTTCATGATTTATCATAATGTTTGTATGTTCTACAATTTTTATTGAAGCTATTTATAATACACATTTATGAAAGGTGATGATAACAACCAGTGACGTGTTGTGAATTTGTACATTTTAAGGTTATTGATGTGGAAAAAGTTTTGTGATTACAAATTTCACATTTATGTCCGCATGATCAAGAAACAAGTCCATATATTCCACTTACTAGTTGTTAAGATTCATCCATGTCTACTTGAGGAAAGACATGCATTTTGACATTGAGAGCTTCAAGTACAGGCTCTATAGGCGTGACAACAGTGGTGTAATAAGAGGTCCCACCCACAACCATTCCAATGCAGACCAGCTGATCATCCCCGTCTTCCGTGGCTGGAGGATCGACCTGGAAAACAAGTGCACCGGAATCTCCTGCAGCAGCGAAGGCTTTCTGTGGCGTCCCCACTATTTCTAACTGTGACAGATAAGTACTCTGGGACTGTGATGGAGGGTTTGTCAGAGAGAATGTGGTATCACGACATCTGCCTGCCAGTCCATTCAAGCGCAGTAGTCCCCGAGTTAGCCCACTTCCGGTCCCACACTTTATGCATGAGTTCATCCTATTCTTCTGTTCTTTGCGATAATCTCGAGTAGCTCCCTTAGAATACTCTGGGAGTTTCTCGAGGGTAAAACCTTTAAGATAAAATCAAACGTCATTTGAATTATGTATTTCTCATTATCATACTGCATAGTCAAATAATACACGTCCCCTTTATTTAATTAAATATGCTGAAATACATAAATGAAAATCAATACATTTATTCATTAATGAATTTTGCCATTAGAAACCTATCCTATTTATTCAGTTATCAAATGAAAAGTGAAGACATCGATCAGTGTTCAATCTCATAACTCGTATAAAGAATGCAAAGTTGGGCAAAAAGGCCCCTGGATATACCAGAGATGGGATGAGGTGCCTAGGAGGAATATGCATCTTCTGTCGACAGTTCACACCCGCCATGAGACCTATATCTTGATCAGGTAAATGGAGTAATCTATAGTCAAAATCAGTGTGCCAAGAACGGCCTAACAATTGGTATGAAACACGTCAGACAGCATTGGACCCAATGGTAGGTTGTATTGGCAAGGTAGATTGCTATAACGACCATAGAATTTGCGAAATGCTGACTTTAAACGAGACTGTTGAAACCCCTTTAACATCAACTTTGTTGTCAGTAGCCTGTAGCGTATTTAAAACTAGATCATACACAGAACAAGTTCTTGGGTATTGATTCAATTGAGAGATATGAACACTATATGTAGGTGATGATGGGATTAACGATGGAGAAGCTGAAATCATCCCGGTTTTTTTTAAATTTTTTTTTTATAAAGTTGAGTTGTTGGTGTAATACTTATTTTTGATATAATATCAAAGTACAAATTAGACCTGGAGGATCCCATGGAGTTTTTTATCTGATGTTAACAGGGAAATATTGAATCGACATGTGAATGAAAATGATATTTATTGATAGATAAAACGTCGTAGATAATTTAAATATTTTCTTCTCATATAAAAACTTTTAAATAAACTCTGTTTCAGAAGAAAATAAAAACAGGCCAGCTAACAGAGGAACACATCGATAAATAAATTTGATATAACATACCGAGTTCTGCTAAATCGTTAGCCTTCAGATCTGCAAACAATCCTCTTTGTGGAACGCGATCTGTCAGCCTTATGAGAGAGGCATCAACTGTAACACCCTGTGCTGTGTCGGATGGTGACACAGACTTTTCATGCCGGCCACAAATTTCATCTGTGCATTTGTAGCCGTATGACGGTTGTACCACATCGAATGCCGTTACTGGTGCACTGTTACTATTAACATCAAAGAAAAGATGAGAACAAGTAATAGTTCCTATGTCTCCATTGTTGAGTGTTACAAACCCTCCCAGAGTGCCTTCTTTGTTTTGACCTGAAAAACAAGAAAACAACAGATATATTTATAATCTAGAGATAACTTATAGAGAACTTTTTGTATGTAAGAAAAATTAAGATAATCGTTAAAAGAGAACCTTATACATGTATGATAGTCTGTCAAAGTGCACATGCATTATCCATATTCATAACATACGTTAGGTAAGAAACGTAAGCCATCTCCCTTTTACCTTGTCGCCCTATGTTCGCACCAACCATCAATGGATTAAGTAGGTCTGTTGATCTTTTGAAGAAATGATCGTTTGGAAACAAGTAAAAGAATCCCTCTCTTACATCTGTTTTTATTCCATCGATTTCTTCGGGAAATTCTTCCTCGGAGTATGGTACGACTCCTTTGCATGAGCAGTACAGGACAATACAGGGACCAGGCACGAGTTCTTCTCCGTTTTTCTTTGAACGAAATGCTGATACACTTATAATTTCTAGGTTAGAGTGCTTCTTAAGAAGAGTATCTGCGTTTCCTTTCAAACATTGCTCAAGTTTCAATTGCATTTTTTCTGGAATTCCACGTTCGTTGTCATGATTAGAAACGACAACGCCCTCAGATGATGGATATCGCCAAAGTTTGCATACAATACGACATGTTTTCCCAGAATCTCTGAATGTATCGTGTTGAATTACCTTTACGTCATCAATAACTACAACTATAACATCTTCCTCGGACGGCATGGAATCTTCACTGTGCACCTGTGTTCCTATGTAGGTCTGTACAATTCTCACATCTTTGTACTGCAGTTGTAACCAATCCTTGAAACTGTGTAAAATGACCTCTTTCCGTATGGTAACTTGTAAAATGTAATGAAATAATTCTCATCAGCAAAAATAATTTGATTTAATGTATATCTATATTATTATCTGATAAAAGTATAGAAAGTGTATTCCAATTTCGTGGAATTAAAACTAACAAATTTATATCAAATAAATCGAGACATACATAAAAAGAGTCATATATCAACGTCAAAATGTCACAAAACCTATCGATTTATTAGTAATCGGTCCGTGTTTACCCAACTCTTTATTTTGTATTGCTTATAGAAATTATGAGATTGATATCACAGTTCGTTATTCTCGCCGTTCATGATAATTTCATGAAAATTTACTTCACAGAAATATACAAACTGTCTGTGAAAAATAAAGGAAATCTGTCGCACAATAGACTTGATAAAGAATTCAATCAAAACAGAGTTATTGCCCTTGGATATAATATTTTCATATTAACTACTGGAAAAGTCTCCAGCAAACTGTATGCTCCTATCATGCATAAATCTAAATAAATCATTGATTTTGCAAAATCGTCTAAAGCGTTAATATATGCATCTTTTCTTTCTCAACTATTAATTCTTGTCTACATGTGAATTGCAAGCAAAGTCATTTGACCATGAAATACAGGTAAAATATGTGGAAGAAATAGAAAGTTGTGAACTGTAGTATTTTGTCCCGATATACATTATCAATAAAATAAAATAAATAAATGTTTATTCGGCATATACATACATACATACATACAAATATACAAACATAAATACCAAGCATAACCCATGAAAGCTAGAAAGCTTATTTCTAATGAGGTACTTTGATATACAGATGTTTGCGCTAGGGCGCCATTTATGTGGGGGGAAATCGGAGTACCCGGAGGAAACCCATATGTCCGAGCGGACGACCGCCATACCCTCTCGCATACAACCACTGTGGATCAAGGGGATATAACTCACGTTGCAGCAGTCAGAAGCGAGAGCGGTACCCCCAGGGCTACCCGCACAACCAATCTCTTTCGAAATTTTTCCACACAGTTGAAACGGCAATTACGTAGATTAAACGTTTTATAAAGTTTAAAAATAGATATAAAAATAGATCTGATGAGAAATGGAAATATTACCAGTGTAATATTTCATGTGCTACATATCAATTTTCTTGAAATCCGACAAGCAATAAGCATACGTTGTTTGTTATAACTAATGTAAAATATCATAGACGAGGAGGAGATAGAGACGTGATGAGCAGACATACTTGAGAACAAAACACATTTTGTAACTTCAAGCAAGCATACTATACAAAATACCTAATTAATTCTGGTAATGTAATCTTATTACTTTACTGAATTTTGGAAATATCTTTTGTGTCCCTTTGGTCATGCCTCCTGTATATATTTGGGAATGAAAATAAACTTTATTTTTGAAAAAAGGAAAGGCATACGTTAGAGATATGAAATTCACACCAATATAATGGATGCAGGAATCTTACTACATTTAAGAGAGATGATCCAGACGCCATTTTTGATATCTAAAGTTTGCTATTTACAGTCTGTAAACCGTAGTTCCGCTTTATCTTCAATAATATGTTGTAATTTTATTCAAGCCAGAACAAACTGCAGTAGAACCTCATTGTATATTTGTGTCCTTTGTCAAGCGCTTCAGTTTGTCTACTGGCAATATGAATATTTTTCTTTCTAAATGTAAAACTTATACGGTACCAATTTTGATGCACCAGATGCGCATTTCTACAAATAATGTCTCTTCAGTGATGCTCAAGCCGAAATTTTGGAAATTCGAAATGACAAAAAATTTGTAAGACTAACAGGAAAACTAGAGTGCCAAAAAACTGGAGCCAAATTCGTCCAAGGATCAGAGCTATGATTGAGGGAGATACCATCCTTAATATTGAAATGAATTTCTAAATTTTATCCCTGCCATTGTATGTATATATGTTTCCTTTCTCAAGCGTTTAAGTTTGTCTACTGGCAATATGGATATTTTTCTTTTTAAATGTAAAACGTTTACGGTACCAATTTTGATGCACCAGATCCGCATTTCAACAAATAATGTCTCTTCAGTGATGCTCAACTGAATTTCTTGGAATCCGAAATAACAATAAATTTGCAACAGCTATTTTAAGGGAAAAACAGAGTGCCAAAAAAGGGGAGTCAAATTCGTCTAAGGATAAGAACTATGCTTGAGGGAGATGATCCTTAATTTTGAATTGAATTTCTACATTTTATCACAGCAATTAAATATACATCCATATTTTTAAGCTAGTAACGAAGTATTTAGCTAATGGGCTGTAGAGACCCTCGGGGACTATCAGTCCAGAAGCAGAGGCCTCGATCCAGGGATATATTGATAAATTATTGTTATGAATATCACCCTATTTAATACATATGTTGATAAATTATTATAAAGATCTCCCAATTTATTATATACATTGATAAATTGTTATAAAGATCTACCTATTTACTACATACATTGATAAATTATTGTTATAAAGATCACCCTATTTACTACATATATTGATGAGTTATTGTTATAAAGATTTTCCAATTTACTACATATATCGATAAATTATTGTAAGGCCGAGATCAGATCTTTCTCTCCCAGAATGGACAGTTTGAGGCTTATATCCTACTTAAAACATTACATCTTTTGTTCTAAGAATGGACTGGCTCAGGTAAACCCACTGACAATGATATAGTCTGACAATATAACCATTCTTGCGTAGAAGTCTTTTTCTTTTGTTAATTCATTGGACAATGTGAGGTAAGTAGTCTCGTACTGCAGGTTTTATATTCACTCACTCTATAGTACTAAGCCATATCAACATGTTCTCTGACGGAGAGAGCATTTTCATTGCACAAACAAAATTTAAGGATTTCAATGAAAGTACTGCGAATATGATCTTAATGGGTGTCATAGTCCTGGATTCCTTTTGTATATATTCAAGAAAATAAAAGCACTAACGTAATACAGAACACTTGATAAATTAGAGTAATTTCAAAACACTTGATTACTGAGTTTCTGAATTAGATTTCTAAAGGACCGATGATATTCAAGTAGTTCTTAGTACCTTTGTCTATATATAAAAACCAAAATAAAGTCTATTAATTGGAATGCAGAAAATCTTACGTTAAAATTGTGATAATCACGTAAATGGATGCAGGAACCTTTTAACCTAATTAGAGATTATAGCAAATGAAAGGTGAAGATAACGAACAGTGACCAATCTCATAACTCCTACAAGCAATACAAATAGATAGTTGGGCAAACACGGATCCCTGGACACACCAGAGGTGGGATCAGGTGCCTAGGAGGAGTAAGTATCCCCTGTCGACCGTTCACACCCGCCGTGAGCTCTATATCCTGTTCAGGTAAACAGAGTTATCAGCAGTCAAAATCAGTGTGCCAAGAACGGCTTAACAATCGGTATGAAACACGTCAGACAGCATTTGACCCAATTCTTTAAATTACGTAGCTAGCTCTAGCAATGGCGATCCCCCCTTAACATGATAAATTTTTAGAATAGAACTGTCCAGAAAAGCATGCGCATTTTATTTAGTCAGAATTCAGAATTCTGGGGATTCGGCCCTTGGGTCCCCACAACAGGCACTTGTTTCATACATTGGGTATTATTAAGGAGGGGGACCAAACTGTGCGGGTACATGTAGCATAGTAAGTCTATCTGTGGTACGTCACGGCTAAATATAAGAGGGACCTAAACTAATGAAATCCTTCGTAACAAATCAAAATAAACAATCCCTCGGATGCAATACAAATGAAAGATTTTGCAATGCAAATGGAAATTATGCAATGCAAACGAAAAATTATATGATACAAATGGAAAATATGGAATACAAATGGAAAATTATCAAATACAAATGAAAAATATAGAATACAAATGGAAAAATATACAATACAAATGGAAATTATACAATGCAAATGAAAAATTATACAATACAATGAAAAATATAGAATACAAATGGGAAAATATACAATACAAAAGGAAATTATACAATACAAATGGAAAAATATACAATACAAATTGAAATTATACAATGCAAATGAAAAATTATATAATGCAAATGAAAAGATCAAATATTGCAACGTTTGACATGCAATATAATGTACAGAAAATTTTTATTTGAAATACATTCTTGGTGTGGCTGTTAAGTGGATTTGATTAATGAAAAAACGTGATCTAATATGATAAAGATATGATACAGGACCTAGTTGCACAAATGTTAGTTAAATGTCAGTTAAATTTAACTGACAGACAGTTATTATTTAGTTATCACTACATAAATGTAAGAGTTTACTGTTATTATAGTTAACTAACTGTCGTACAACTGGGTCTAGGAATGTACAATCTAAGTTCAGATTAGTTGATATGGTATGTTGATCTAATATTAGTTAGTGACATTGTCACTGCCTGTCTGCAGACATTGTTTGCATTATTAAAGTGGTTAGAAGGTGGGACAAAACCCAACACTTCTATAGTTCACATCACCTTCTAAGAAATATAACAACCCGACAATGTTTTTGAGAGTATAATACTTCATAAATGTTTTTATCTGTGTCGACGACAAGACATGTATAATCTTTTGTTCAGAGGCTATTCTTGATATCTAAAGTTTGCTATTTACTGTCTGTAAACCGCAATTCAGCTTTATCTTCAATAATATATTGTAATTTTATTCAAGGCAAAACAAACTGCAGTAGAACCTCATTATATATGTAAAACTAATTCTTTTTTATATTCATAATTTAGTTATTTCACATGTATATACATACCTACATCCCTATTAGGATTACCTGTTACTAATATTACTAATTATTACCTTCTATTACCTTCTATTGAAATTGAAGTAAATGTTAAATATTCTGTTATTTATAAAATATCATAATAAAATAAACATAAATTATTAACAAAATTATTAAATAAATAAAAAAAACATTATAATTATTAGATAAAGTGAAATTAATAAATAGATCAAATACAATTATGACTATAATTATTAAATAAATTAAATAATAATTCCTTTTAAAATAATCATCAAATAAAAATCATTAATAAATTATTAAATATATAAATATAATTTAATATTAAATACTAAATAAAAACATTTCTAAAATCATATAAAAATTATTACTAAAATTACTAAATAAATTATCAATTCTATCGAAATGAATTATTAAATAAATAAAATAAAATTCATATTAATAATACTCATTAATAATAAATTATTAAATGAATTAAATAAAAATTCTTATCAATAATTAAAATTATTATTAATATTAAGAATTTAATAAAACTTCTTAAATATATTTATAATTATTAAATTATTAAATAATTTTTTTAATTAAATATTATAATAGATATCATTTTTCATTTTTATTACTTAATTAAATATCTAAATTAATTTTTTTAAATTTTATTTTATATATAAAATATAAGTTGCTTTTTGATGTCATTATAATTTATGACCTATAACCACATGTATGTGTCCGGCATCAAAAGACATTACCACAGTCATCAGACGTGTTGGTACACAGGGATCCTTATTTATTTTTTTTTAATTTTTAAACCATGGGACAACCCGTACGGAGCATATGTATGTTACTACAACACACTTCAACTTCACTATGTTGGTGAATTTGGAGGTGTTGGAGGGTGAGGTTGGATCGCAATGAGATGGATAGTATTATGGCAGATAATACAGTCACCAATCAGTTAACGATAAATAGTTAACTAATCCTAAGAATATTAAACAAATACAGAGAACCCCGATCGTTCAATTGGCAACAGAGCCTCATCTCTATCATGAATTCTGTCGGACAATGGGATAAATATGAAAAGAAGAAATTGATGAATTGTCAAAATGGATTAAAAGTATAAGGGGAATATCAAAATCCCGCATTAGAAAAGTGAAGATAACGAACAGTGATCAATCTCATACCTCCCATAAGCAATAGGAAATAGAAAGTTGGGCAAACACGGACCCCTGGATATACTAGAGGTGGGATAAGGTGACTAGGGGGAGTAAGGACCCCCTGTCGACCGGTCATACTCGCCTTGAGACCTATATCTTGATCAGGTAAACGGAGTTATCCGTAGTCAAAATCAGTGTGCCAAGAACGGTCTAACAATCGGTATGAAGCACGTCAGACAGCATTTAAGCCAATGATAGGTTGTATTGCCAAACTAGATCGTTATAACGACCATATAATTTGCGAAATGCTGACTTTAAACGAGACTGTTGAAACTCCTGTACCATCAACTTGTTTGTCATTTGCTTGCCTCGATTTAAAAACTCACTATACGCAGAACAAGCTCGTGCATATCGAATCAGTTGAGATATATAAACACCATATGCAGGTGATAATGGAATATTGCTACATAAATATGGGAAGTTGACAATGGAGAAGCTGAAATCATCCCGTTTGTTATAGAGACGAATTGTACTTTCAGTGAAATAACTAAGTATGAATCAGAAGCGGATGACTCTGTTGTGTCTCTTATTTCGAGCTCACAAGGATATATCGAATCGACATATGAATAACGGCAAACTAACAACTCAACTGTATGACACTAATGCAAAGGGAGATGTGGGAAAAACTGGGTTTTCTCTCGAAATTCCTAACCCAACCAAGTCATTTGAAAAGAAAAGACTATGTAAACTGTGGATCCATCATTTACGTACGCAGCCGAGTTAAGACTTTCCCCATAAATACCAGTGCTGTACATAAATGTACTTTACCGCACTGGTACATTACATGATGTGCAGGGGCTTGTTCTGCGTATAGTCAGGTTTTAAATCGAGGTAAGCTACTGAAAAACAAGTTGATGGTACAGGGGTTTAAACAGTCTCGATTTCGCAAATTCTATGGTCGTTATAACGATCTAGTTGGTCAATGCAAGGTGAAGATAACGAACAGTGATCAATCTCATAACTCCTAAAAGCAATACAAAATAGATAGTTTGGCAAACACGGACCCCTGGACACACCAGAGGTGGGATCAGGTGCTTAGGAGGAGTAAGTATCCCTTGTTGACCGGTCACACCCGCCGCAATATAACCTATCATTGGGTCAAATGCTGTCTGACGTGTTTCATACCAATTGTTTGCCCGATCAAGATATAAGGCTCACGACGTGTTTTATACCGATGGTTAGGCCGTTCTTGACACACTGATTATGAATACAAATAACTCCGTTTACCTGATCAGGATATAGGGCTCAAGGCGGGTGTGAACGATCGAGAGGAGATGCTTACACCTCCAAAGCACCAGATCCCACCTCTGGTGTGTCCAGGGGTCCATGTTTGCCCAACTATCTATTTTGTATTGCTTGTAGGAGTTATGAGATTGATCGCTGTTCGTTATCTTCACCTTTCATTTGCTATAATCTCTAATTTGGTAATAACGTTCCTGTATCCATGACGTTTACGTGATTACCACAAGTGTAACGTATGACTCTCTGCATAATAGACTTTATTTTGGTTTTTAGATACAGACAAAGGTCCGTGTTTGCCCAACTATGTATTTTGTATTGCTTGTAGGAGTTGTGAGATTGATCGTTGTTCTTTATCTTCACCTTTCATGACCTTTCATGACGTCACAATGAAAAATACGTCATTGATGCAGATATCATATTACCAAACTAGAAACCATAGCCAAAATGCAAATATATCAAAAACATATAACATTCCTATTTGAAAAAAAAACCAGTTTTGGTATGAGTGTTACAAAATGTAAGTGGGTTTGCGTAAAGTCTAAACTGACCAAGACATAATACAGAGCTGTATATTTTAGATTTAGATTAATTAATATGATGTGTTGATCTATCATTTGTCAGTGGGATTGTTACAGTCTGTATACAGAAATAGTTTGGGTTATTCAAGTGGTTAGAAGGTGGGCCAAAACCTAAACTACTATAGTTCTCATCACCTTCCGACAAATTTAACAACTTGACAATTTTTTGAGACAGTATAAAACTTGACAACAATTTGTTGATCTTGATGACAAGACATAAGTAAACATAATCTATAGTTGATTCATTTACTCATACATTTATCATATATGGTTTAGATGCCAGTTTTTCTATCTGAATGTCTCTATTCGCCGTCTATGGATTGCAAATCTGTGGAATATTTCATTTAGCGACACATGCTAATTATATTAAAAAAAGAAATTAGAATAGTACAAGGGGCAACTTTTCATAATAGTCTTTTTCTTTTCTTTCCCCAACATTTGAGTGTTTCAACTGGTAATATGTATTTTGTCTTTCTCAACCATTCAGTCTTGTCTATATGTGAATTACAAGCAAACTCAATTGACTGAGAGAAGAAAAGTAAAATAGCAGGTATGTGCAAGAAAGTGAAAGTAGGGATCAGTAGGTTTTTGTCCTGACAAACATTTTTTCATTCAGCAATTTTCAACACAAATTAAATGGCAATTAGGTAGACTAAACGTTTTATCAAGTTTGGGAATGAAAAGATAGATAGATAGATAGATAGAAAAATAGATATGAAGAGAAATAGAAATATTACCAGTGTAATGTTTCTTGTGCTACATATCAATTGTGTTGAAATCTGACAAGCAATAAACATACGTTGTTTACGTTGTTTACTATAACTCATGTAACATATCACAGACGTGGAAGTGACAGAAAAGTAACGAGCAGACATACTTGAGAACGAAACACATTTTCACATCATCAACCAAACAGACTATATAGAATACTTGGTATAATCTTGTAGGATAGCATGACTACTTTACTGAGTATTTCAAAGATATTTGGAAAGAACCGGTGAATACTTACTCAATCTTTTGTGTCTTTCTTTATCCATCTTAGCTAAACGTGAAATGAAAAATAAAGTCCATTAAAAGGGTATGGACATGGTTGAGCTGAACATTTTGTATTTCCATTTTTATTGTTTACAATGCTTACCTTAAGTAATTCTAATGGTCAACCAAAATTGGAATATATTTTTTTTGGTTACAATTCAGATACAGCTATCACAATTCTTTGTTATGTAAACAATAGCAAGTTTAAAACAAAACTAGATGTGTTAAACTCCAGAAACTATCAAATCATGTTCAAAATTAACTTGTAAATTGAAAAATCTGCTTTAAATCAATATATACTGGAATTCGACACTAAACATGTGACCCAGTAGTTTTAATAACATCATAGATTTTGAAGCAACAGAAATGAAATAAGCATACATGGTCCATTTTGAAATACAATTATGTTTCATCAACTATTAATAGCTATTCGCTTTGAATACCGAGATGTAACGAGTAGTTATTTTCTGTTGATTGACACATGAACCCAGTTAATATCATTTCATATTTTTTTCTAATCAATTGAAAATACTTATATATTTTTATTGATCGATTTCAATCAACAATAAAAATAAAAATAAAAATAAATTGATAATTATCATTATTAATAATAAACACTGGTTAGCTTCTATCATTTTATTTCAGAGTTTTATGTCAGTGCAGCTGCTCAAGAATGGATGTACTGAATGTAACGATTTCAATTTTAGATACACGAACTTACTGGGGTTAAGGTTTCCCAAGTAAAGTTAAAAGAAAAATCACAAAATATTCCTCAGTTCACTTCACACTATATGACGTCACAATATAAAAATACGTCACAACGTACAGGTCTATAGTTGTATCGCAGCAAAATGTAACATTTTTTTCATTATTTACTAGATATCCGGTGTTCAATCTGTATATGTATAAATCTGTTTGTTAGATGACTATTATTTAGTTTTCTTTGATGATATACTTCTCCTGTACTTATATTTAGTGTGCACAACAATGATCTTAATATTACATTGTGACCTTTAAATCGCCCCCAATGGACATAGTCATTTAGAATTAAGGAAGCCTATCATGTATACATATAGAGTTGGCATGGGTGAAAGATGACGATATTTTATTTTCATCAAGGCATATTCCTAAAGATGATTAGTTGCAGATTTAGGATTTTGATACGGAAGGTAGGATTCTTTGCCTTGTTTAGAACAGATTTGGCAGTGAATGTGGGGAATACCCAATATTTGAATCGAGATGATGGAAAAGGCTAGATATGAGAGGATACGATAACGGTCCAGATCACTTTAAATTTATTATATCAATGCGGACATACAAAGTACAAACTGCAAAGTGCATTCTTTATCTGTGTCGAGGTGATAAACAACTGAACGTCTATCAGATAAACGTTGATCTACGTCACTTGTATGGTGACGAAACAGTTAATCGAGGGATATCCCCACATGGAACGATGTTTGTTTATGCATTGAGAAAGGAGTTTTAAAAAGAAAAATATGCTACATTTTGAAGAATTATATTTTAATTCGAATATGATATTATTATTTGTTAACTTTACTTGGGACACCTTAACCCCACTGCGCGAGCATTTCTCACTTGGACAGTATCAAAATAAACTGGAATCTAGAAAAATGTATCTTCCTTCATTTCTATTCTATATCTGTTCTAAACCAATTAAGGTGTACGTATGAAATGTATAAAACCAACTTCCCATATTCATGTAGCATCATTCTATCTTCACCTGTATATATTGTTTGTCTCTCAACTGATTCGATACGAGAGAACATGTTGTGTATGATCAATTTTTAAAACGAGACAACTAAAGTCAAATTGAAAATCTTACTTCTGGATATGTCTTCAGATATAGGGCTCACGGTTGGTGTGACCAGTCGACAGGGGATGCTTACTCCTCTGAGGCACCTGACCCCATCTGTGGAATATCCAGAGGCCCGTGTTTACCCAACTCTGTATTTTGCATTGCTTATAGGAGTTATGAGATTGATCAGTTTGTTATCTTCCCCGTTCATTTTGCATACTTTAAGCTAAGACAGACTCTTATTTTGTGTTTTTGCACACACTTCCCGGAAATATCGATGCTGCTGAATTTACCATCATTTTATGAGAAACAAAAATGAAAAACTTAAGGTAATGAATACCTCCCCCCGTACGCTTTACACACTAGAGGTGAGATTAGGTACCTAGGAAAAGTAAACATCCTCTGTTGATAGGTTACATCCGCAGTGAGCCTTCGTGAGCCCTAAGTTTGATCAGGTAAGCGCTGTTATCCGTTGTAAGAATTCGTATGTTAAAAACGGTGTAATAAGTGGTGTGAAACACGTCAGACAGCATTCAATCTCATGGCAGGTTGTATTTGTTAATGAGATCGTTATCACGAATATAAAATTTGCTAAAAGGATATTTATCAGTAGTCTGCTTCAATTAAAAAACAGGAAAATTACAGACTTATCAACTTTACTGAAATGAAATGCCCTTTCACAAGGTGAAATTCTTCAAAATCATGCTTCGGTGTTAGACACATTCAATATCACAGTCACAGTGAAAGGGTCGAATGAATACGAGTTACAATACCTACACTGGATTATCAAACTACATAAAAACCTTACAAACAAAAAATGCATAGCTGGATCCAGTCAGTGCTCTACCAATCCCCTGTCTTTAATCCTCACGAATATATCTGAATGTCGAATTAAAAGCCACAGCAAGATATTTTTTCTTCTCATGTAGAAGTTTTTCAATAAAGTCTGTCTCATATGAATACAGAAACAGGTAAGCTAAAACATCGCACAACTCGAGCCCATGGGAATTAATTGGAATAATGAAACTCATACGTTACAACTGAGGCAATCACCCAAACGTAAAGGGTGCAGAAACCTTTTAACTAAATTAAAGATTATAGCAATTGTCACGTATTGGTAATGTTTTACAAACAAATGATAAACAGAAAGTTCATGTTTCAAATCCATTCTTTGTATGTCAGGTAATGTAACCGAGATCAAAACAGTCTAAAGCGTTCATAATGTACTTGGGAAGAGTAGAGTTTAGGTTCAGATGAACTGATATAGTGTGTTGATGTATTATTAGTCAGTGAGATTGTTACAGTCCATATATAGAAACTTTTCGGGATATTCAGGTGGTTAAAAGATGGGGCAAAGTTGAAACTTATGTGGTTTGCATCATCTCCTGACGACTTTAACTCCTGGCACGTTTTGGGGGACAGTATAAAACTTAATGAGGGTTTTTGTTAAGGTCGTAGAGACAAGACATAATTATACATAATCTTTTGTTGATTCATTTGACCAAACATTTAACAAGGATTTTCTATTTGTCGTCTGTAGATCACAAACCTAAGCAGCATTGTATTCATTGACATGTCGTAATTATATCCAAGGTACATGAAATTTGAATAAAACCGAACTAGTGACAATCTTTCATAATATTCTTTTTCTTTTCTTTCTTAAGCATTTATGTGTTTCAATTGGTAATATGCATTTCTTTCCTTTCTCAACTATTAATTCTTGTCTAAATGTAGATTGCAAGCAAAGTTATTTGACGTGTGAAAATACAGGTAAAATATGTGGAAGAAATAGAAAATTGTCAACGCAGTATTTTGTCCTCATAGACAATATGAATGAAATTGCAGTTATTTTGGAAGGTGAATTTTTGGGATTTCTGGTCGGTCTTGGGGTCATTTGACGTTGCACGTGCAATTCCCTCTCTCTTACCCCCGAAATCTAGGCAAGCGGACGTGTCTAAAAGCACGCAGCATTGTAGTCGTTGTATTTGTCGAGTTTTTGTAAGTTGTTCTTTATAGTTGTTAATATATGTGTTTTTGTTTATAGGAAATCATTCTTTTGGCGTCGCCGGTAGGATATTTTGCCAACCTGCACTGCGGATCATAGCGGGGGCAACATTTTAAAATGTTGAAATTTCTTAGTTAATTTTATTAGTTTACATGATTAAATGTAATTATTGTACCTTGTCTTGTCTTATTCTGGTTTGTGGCTAGGCAGTAATTCTGATGGCCAGGTATTCTGGTCAAGATAGTCCGAAAAGGGTAAGGCAGTTTGGCAGGAAAGCTTTGTGGGTACCCAAGTAGGGGATGTTGGATTGCCGGGTGGCAGGGGTTATCCGGGGGGGGGGGTGTGTGACGTTACGCGGGGCGTGACGGGCACCCAAGGTTGGAATGTGGAGCCACATGGAGGATTTGAAACTGACCAAAATTACCAGCTAGATGGAATTGGTTCTGCTGTAGCTTCAGGCCAGGGACATGGGACTGGGTCAGTTAACCTGTCACAGACACTGGAAGGTCGGCTCCTAATGTTAGAGACCCAACTAGAGGCCATGGAAAGGGCTCATGAGAATATTATGGTACAGCAGATTTCCATGCTCTAACAACTGTTACATGCAGATGGGGCGGGACAGTTTCATATTAGTGGTTTGCAGTTAGTGGGGTGTCCTGGGAGTGTAAGTAACCCTTCCCCAGGGTTTCTGTCAAGGTGTGATTTGGGGTTTCACCTTTAAACCCAGGTTGAAATAGCTTGTCCGTAGGTCAAGTTGGGGATTACCCTTAACCAACTCTGCCAGTTATATTGGACGAGCAGGTTGGTTGTCCCTGCGTGATGGGTGGGCCATGTCCCAACGTCCTCAGCAGTAATGGGTTGGTACCTATGGGGAACATCTATTACGCTTATCTGCACAAACAAAAGTTCCTCTGGTCTCCCATGTTACCAGTACATCTCACAGGGTCAGTCAGGTGTTGGTGCATCACAGTTGAAGTTTACAGATGAGTGAGGTATCTTTGAAGATTCTTTGTAGATAGGGGATGCTTTTTGGTCGCTCGCCAGTCAGACATGAGATTAGACATTATAGCAGGTAAAGGTCGAGATCTCCACTGGTTAGGCTTTTCAGTACAGAGGACTGTAGGGCTGCTGGTAGGGATGGTCCCAAGTTGTCTATTCAGGGTGTGTTGGTTAGTCGGTATCCAGGGACTGGGACTCTAAATAGGTCGGGACATGTGCTCTGTAAACCCTCATTAGGTAGCTCTAGTACCACGGGGTCAGCAGTCGACAGTGCATGTCATGAAGTCAGCAAGTCAGTGAAACCGAGTAGTGGTGTGTCTGTGGGGGCAGTAGTATTTTGTTATCGTCGGGTGTGGTTGTTTAGAGGGCCCGGAGTGAAGTAGGGGTCAGGGACACAGGCTTGGCGCAGACAGGGGTACTGCCAGGCGCATATGAGAAGTTATATGGTTGACCGGAGGACACTGAGACAGGTGTTATTCACCAGGGTGGCAGGATGGAGAACACCGGGGATAGTTTCAGTTGCCATAGTGATACGACTTGTCGGGCTAGCTCTGGGTATTCTCTGAATTTTGATGTTGACAGGGCTGTTGATGTGTTCTGCGATGTGGACAATGATCCTTCGGCAGTGTCTGAGGGTTTGGACGGACAGTCCGTCTTGTGTGATCAATATCTTGTGTGTCTCAGCTCATGATCAGTTGGGTTTCAATGGTCGTACACCTGGGGTAGTTTCAGTTGCCATAGTGATATGACTTATCGGACAATAGTGCTGGACAACGGGCTATTGAGGTGGCACGGGTTGTGGTTTGCATTCCGTTGATGGACAGTTCTCGGATGCAGAAGACGAATCTGGGGGCGAATGATACAGTAGATTGTCGTGTTAGTGAGTCTGGATTCTTCTAGGTTGGAATCGATGTAATCGCGGAGGATTGTGATGAGGGCTGTGTTGGTATTCCATGCAAGAGTGAAAGCATGCAGGCCTCAGTTGTAGTGCTAGAGAATGTTGCTGAACGGCATAGTCTAATCATTACAAATGCCCCAGCCATGATTGAAACAGTGGCCTATCAGTTCCATGGGGAGTCTGTCCCCAAGGCACCTGACAAATGTACCATTGTGGTTTGGTCTGATGAGGGTTGTGTAGTGTCTGGGTCTCATGGAGATGACCCTGCAGATGCGGGGTTTGTGGCTCTGTCCTGTTAGGTCTGGTGGGATAGTAGTGTTTCTTCTCTGAGAGTTTCCTTCTGATAAACTTCTAAGCAATGAACGGGATGGTTTTGTTGCATGTGGCTTAGCGAGTTTACATTAGTCGTGGGGTGTTGGTTATGCATCCCAGATGCAACTGACAGTGAACCAAGGACATCCCAGGTTTGGTAACCGCAAGGAGGTACAATAGAAAGTTGATGAGTTATGTGAGGGGTGTAAACTCCTCCATATGCACAGTACCCCGAAATGCGGCGAAGGATAGATTACTCTGCAGTAACCCAGCCGTTCTTGGACAGGGGTATTTCCTTGTGGTTTTTCCGGATCTGGTGACCTGGAAGATCGGATGTCCTCTGGTGTGAAGTGCCGTGTCCAATGTCCAAGATGATACCTGTCCTGTGACGTTTTCAAGTGGAATGTTTATGACCGTATGAGACTCTGTGATGTAACTTTCCTGTTACTGGATTCCCTGTTATGGGTTGTGTGACCGTGACTCTCTGTGTTGTGAACTTTTTGGACTGCTAAATTGCTATGATTTTATAGAGTAAAGTTTATCATACCGTAAATCTTAGGTGTAATTCATTTTTTTATTAGTGAAATTGTATGTATCTATATATTGTAAGCTAAAATGCTACAGGTTCAACTTATCGGAATTGGTACATTCCACCTCAAACGGGGGGGGGGGGTGTAGTGATTTGGGGAGGGGAGAATTTTTGGGATTTCTGGTCGGGCTCGTTGTCCTTTGAGCTTGCATACGCTATTTCCTCTCTCTTACCCTCGAACTCTAGGCAAGCGGATGTTTCTTGAAATACAAAGAATTATAGTCGTTGTATTTGGCGAGATTTTGTATGTTGTTCTGGTTATTTGTTAATATATTTGTTTCTAAGTGTTTTTCCTGTGCTTCCGTTGATAGAGAATCACTTTAAAATAAAATAAATAAATGTTTATTCGGCATATAAATACATACAAATATACAAACATAAATACCAAGGATAGATTTTTGTGGTAGGGGGTCATTTATGTGGGAGGAACTCGGAGTACCCGGAGTAAACCCACATGTCCGAGTGGGCGACCGCCATACCATCTCACATACAACTACTGTCGATCAAGGGGATATAACTCAGCTTGTAGCGGTGAGAAGCGAGAGCAATACCCTTGCGCTACACAAATGAAACTGCAATTAGGTAGGTTAAACGTTCTATAATGTTTAGCAATAGAAAAATAGATATAAATTAGATCTGAAGAAAACTGGAAATATTACCAGTGTAATATTTCATGTGCTACATATCAATTTTCTTGAAATCCGACAAGCAATAAACATACGTTGTTTGTTATAACTAATGTAAAATATCATAGACGAGGAGGAGATAGAGACGTGATGAGCAGACATACTTGAGTACGAAACACATTTTGTAACTTCAAGCAAGCAGACTATACAAAATAATTAATTCTGGTAATATAACCTTATTACTTTACTGAATTTTGGAAATATATTTTGAAAGGACCAATGAATACTTACACAATTCTGTGTCTTTTTTGTCATGCATCTTGTCTATATTTGGGAATGGAGGTAAACGCTTTCCTGAAATAAGGAAAAACACACGTTAGAGATGTGAAATTCGCACCAATATAATGGATGCAGGAATCTAGATACCATAGCAAAAATCATGTACTGCACATAAATTAAAACGATATCATGTACAGAAAATTCCTATTTCAAATACACTTTTGGTATGGTTGTTAAGTGGATTTGATTAATGAAAAAACGTGATCTAATATGATCAAGATATAATACAGGACCTAGTTGCACAAATGTTATTTAAATGTCAGTTAATGTCAGTTAAATTTAACTGACAGACAGTTAACATTTAGTTATCACTACATAAATGTAAGAGTTAACTGTTAGTTATAGTTAACTAACCGTTGGGCAACTGGGTCTAGGAATGTACAATCCAAGTTCAGATTAATTGATATGGTATGTTGATCTAATATTAGTTAGTGACATTGTCACTGCCTGTCTGCAGACATTGTTTGCATTATTAAAGTGGTTAGAAGGTGGGACAAAACCCAACACTTCTATAGTTCACATCACCTTCTAAGAAATATAACAACCCGACAATGTTTTTGAGAGTATAATACTTCATAAATGTTTTTATCTGTGTCGACGACAAGACATGTATAATCTTTCGTTAATTCATTTACTCAAGCATTTAAGAAAGATGTTCAGACGCTACTTTTAATATCTAAAGTTTGCTGCAAACCGCAATTCAGCTTTATGCAAGGTGAAGATAACGAACAGTGATCAATCTCATAACTCCTACAAGCAATACAAAATAGATAGTTGGGCAAACACGGACCCCTGGACACACCAGAGGTGGGATCAGGTGCCTAGGAGGAGTAAGCATCCCCTGTTGACCGGTCACACCCGCCGTGAGCCCCATATCCTGATCAGGTAAACGGAGTTATCCGCAGTCAAAATCAGTGTGCCAAGAACGGCTTAACAATCGGTATGAAACACGTCAGACAACATTTGACCAAATGCTAGGTTGTATTGACGAACTAGATCATTATAACGACCAGAGAATTTGCAAAATGCTGACTTCAATCGAGACTGTTGAAACCCCTGTACCATCAATTTGTTTGTCAGTAGCCTACCTTGATTTCAAAACTGACTATACGCAGAGCAAGCTCTTGCATATCGAATTAGTTGAGATATATAAACACCACATGCAGGTGATAATGGAATATTGATACATAAATATGGGAAGTTGACGATGGAGAAGCTGAAATCATCCTGTTTGTCATAGAGTTGAGTTGTCAGTTTGCCGTTAATGTCTACTTTCAATAAAATACCTAAGTATGAAGCAGGGATATATCAAATCGACATATGAATGAAAGTTATCATTGTTAATAGACAATCAATATATCGAAATGTCGAATTGAAGGCCACAGCGAGATAATTTGTTCTTCTCACGTAGAAGTTTTTGAATAAATTCTGCTTCATATGAAAATAGAAACAGCTCAGTTAACAAAAGAGCACAATGCGTGCCCATTGGAATTCCAACAGAGTGTTGGAAGACTTGACCACCAAAGACCACGAAGATATTGTCAATGAGGAACTCTAGCATATTTTTATATCAACTTCAGAGTACTTGTGCGTGGAATCAGAGTGGTGTTTAACAAAGTAAGTTTTTGAATTACTTATCACTAGATCATGTATCATATCATGTATTGCTAATGTGTTAAAAACAGATAATAAACAGAAAGTTCGTGTTTCAAATATATTGTTCGTATCTCAGGTAACGAAATCGAGAACAATATAGTCTAAACTGTTGATAAAGTAATTGAGAAGAGTAGAGTCTAGGTTTAGATTAATTGATATAGTGTGTCAGTGAGATTGTTACTGTCTGTATACAGAAATTGTTTAAGATAATCAAGTGGATAGAAAGTTGGGCAAAGCCGATACTTATATGGCTCACACCACCTTCTGACGACTTTAACAACTCGACAATGTTTTTGGAGATAGTATAGAACTTTAATAAGTAGTTTTGTTGATGGCGAAGACAGGACATAATAATACAGAATCTATAGTTGATTTATTTGCTTAAACATTTAAGAAAGATGGTTTAGACTCGCTAAATTTGCTATCCAATTTTTTAAGTCGTCGCCTGTAGAGTGCAAACCAGTGCAGCATTCTATTCATTGACATATCGTAAACAAAACTGGAATAGAACCGAACCTGTGACAATCATTCATAATAGTCTTTGTCTTTTCTTTCTTTAACATTTATGTTTTTGAACTAGTAACATGCATTGTGTCTTTTTTAACAATTCAGTCTTGTCTAAATGTGAATTACAAGCAAACTCCCTCGACTTAGAGAAGAAAGGTAAAATTTGTGGAAAAAAGAAAAAGTAGCGAATAGTAGTATCTTCTCCTGACAGATATTATCTTTCGTTCAGGAATTTCAACACAAATTAAACGGCAATGAGGTACATTAAGCATTTAATAAAGTTTGGTAATATATATATATATATATATATATATATATATATATATATATAAATAGATATGAAGAGAAATAGAAATATTGCCAGTGTAATGTTTTTTCTCATAAACAAGGAGGACACAGAGACGAGATGAGCACACATACTTGAGAAGGAGACTCATTTTTTAATTTCAACAAAGCAGACTATATAGAATACTTAATTAATTCTGGTAATATAACCTTATTATTTTACTGAGTTTTTGAAATATATTTGGAAAAGACCGATGAATACTTACGCAATCCTGTGTCCCATCCTTCATCCAAATTGGTTGCTAGAAAATAAACTCGATGTATTGAAATAAGGAAATGCATACATTAGAGATATGGAAGTTACGCAAACGTAATGGATGCAGTAATCTTATTACTAAATTAAACATCATAGCAAAAATTGTGTATTTAAAATGAATTAAAAAAATATAATGTACAGACAATCCTATTTGAAATACACTTTTGGTACATCAGTTAAGTGGATTTGAATAATGGAAAGAATGTGATATAAAATGGTCAAGAAATAATACAGAACCGTAAATCTAAGTTTAGATTAATTGACATGGATGGTTGATCTATTATTAGTGAGATTGTTACTGCCTGTCTACATAGATTGTTTGGGTTTTTCAAGTGGGTAGAAAGTGGAAGCGAAACTTATATGGTTCTTATCACCTTCTAACGACTTTAACAACCCGAACATTTTTTTTCATAGTAGAATACTTCATAAGTGGGGCCCCGACAAAGCTCCATCTAATACAATATATTTGTCTATTGCATCGCGCAACATCGATATATAAAGATATATAAATGATACGCATCAAAAAATGATATTATAGTAGTGAAATATATACATATAGATATTACTCAAAATAAATTACATACTACAGCATACATTAATAAGCATTTTATGCAACTGTATAAACACTACAGGAGAAATATTGACAGATTTGTGAGTAATTAAGGTGGATCGATCCTCATGTGACTTATCAATAATAATGGTTAAAAGTGCAAAACTATTAATTTCCAACCAATATAGTTGAATTTAAACAATAATCAAAGAAAATGTGTATGTTGCCACATTTTTAAAGATGTCAGACTTAAAAAAACGGAAGTATATGTTAACATCAGAAAATCACACATTTTCGTTGTACAGAATAATTAGAATAGATAAAAACTTGTTGAAATGACAAATTTTAAATGTCAACAGTTTTAAAAAAACTGCTAAGTCATAAATATGTATAAATTAATTGTGGATATTAGGGAAATCATGCATGATAGACATGCAGTAGAAGAAATACCAGCATAGGAGTTATTGCCCTTGATAACATTTTTTAAATTATAAAGAATTGATTATCTATAAAAATGTACACTTTTTCAATATAAATAGTTTACCAAATTTTTTATTTTATGCAGTGAATAAAATTCCTCTGAAGATATATTTCTATCATGCGCAAAGTTTAATTTGATAAAAGGTTTTTGCAAAAACTATGACATCACACGAGGATCGATTGACTTTAAATAGCATAAATATATAAATACAGTTTTGTTTACAAATTGTAATCATATTTCTAGTGGGGGACGCTCAGCAAACCAAAGACCATAGTCCATAATACAGCTAGTCCCCCACTAGCATTGGTTCGAGGGCCAGGTCACTGATCGATGCGACAAATTATAGACGTAAATATATATCCTTGAAAAGATGAAAACTTCTGCATTGAAACATTCGTCAAAAAAGAGCACATATTATCAATATTCATATCTTTGCTAAGAATTCTACACCTCATTTTGTATTTGTAAATCTTACAGGCAACGAAGGAAAAAAGTGTTATTCAAAATGTACAGTGTACTTAGTTTTGCTACATGTAGAATAAACTTATAAAATTAAATCACAATGATGTTCCATGTTATATCAAAATTTACAATATCGGATATATTGCTCCAAATTTCTTTTCACACAATACAATCAAACATAAAATGTTCAATATTTTCCACTGTATTACAATAAGGACAATTTTTATTGACGTTTTTCCATTTGCTAACATAGGCATTACTTGTAAGTAGGTTATGAAGTAATTTGAAATTGAATTCTTTAAAATAAGTATTCTGTACTTTTTCTTGATAGATTTTCTCCTATACATTACCGTATGAGAGTTGAAATTTTCTTGACCAGTATTGTTGGATGAAAGGTTTTCGAGATTTATTTCATATTATGATTTGGTAGAAAAAATTGGATTTTTTTTGTCGAAAATAACTTGTAATTTCCTCTGAAAGTAAAATATTGTATTAATATTTGTACCTTTATTTGTTTGAAAGAAATTGACTTTTTGAAAATCAACAACGCTTAAGACGTCACATCATTTAAAAATACTTCTCAACATTATGTACTCACACAGGTAGTTTGTCCTAGACACTAAGTGTCTTTTAATTTCTTCAATAGATTTGAAACCATTTGTAATAATCAAATTGTAATGAAGTTGATTAAGTTTTGCTGATTTAGCGTTTTGTATTTTTCGTTTGTTTCGATTTTGATGCGAATGGGTTATCGTAAGAGTGAGTCGGGTGGGAGTTATTTTTAGTTGCTAGTATTAAAGAGACCGGTTTGGCTGGCTGTAAGCTAGATGGGCACGGTAACGACATCATCAAAGTTCCACGTTGAGAAGTCCTAGAAGTTCGGAGGATAGTTATTTTTGTCCCCCATCGAAACGCGGAAGGGAACATAGAAATACCGATGTCCGTGCATCCGTCCGTGCCACTTCACGTTTTGGACGCAACTCCTCAGAAACCGCTCAACAGATTTTGTTCTTATTAAGTAGGATTTTTAGTCACCATATGTAGTTGATCAAATTTCGCTGCCATTTTGATTCGACAATTTTGACAGGAGTTATGGGAATTTGTTGAATTTTTTCATGCTACACTGTAGGAACACTTTATGGACGCAACTCCTCTGAACCCGCACGATGAATTTTGTTCATAATTTGTAGGATCGTTAGTCACCATGTGTAGTTGATCATATTATGCCTGAATTTCAATTCGACAATTTTGACAGGAGTTATGGGACTTTGTTGAATTTGTACATGCTACACTATAGGAAAACGTTTTGGACGCAACGCCTCCGAAACCGCTCAACGGATTTTGTTCATAATTTGTACATAATTAACTATAGGAACACTTTTTGGACGCCACCCCTTCGAAACCCCTCACTAGATTCCATTCAAATTTTGTAGGATTGTTAGTCACCATATGTAGTTGATCATATTGCGCCGTCATTTTATTCGAGAATCTTTAGAGGTGTTATGAAAGTTTGTTGAATTTGTACATTCTACACTATAGGAACACTTTATGGACGCAACTCCTCCGAAACCGCTCGATGGATTTTGTTCATAATTTGTAGGATCGTTAGTCACCATATGTAGTTGATCATATTATGCCGGAATTTCGATTCGACAATTTTGACAGGAGTTATGGGACTTTCTTGAATTTGTACATACTACACTATAGGAACACTTTGTGGACTCAACTCCTCCGAAAGCGCTCAACGGATTTTGTTCATAATTTGTAGGATTGTTAATCACCACGTTTAATTGATCATATTTTGCTACCATTTTGATTCAACAAATTTTATAGGTGTTATTGGACTTTGTTGAATTTGTACAGAGTACACTATAGGAACACTTTGTGGACGCCACTCCTCCAAAACTGCTCACCGGATTTCATTCATATTTTGTAGGATTGTTAGTCACTATATGTAGTTGATTATATTGCGCCGTCATTTTGATTTAACAATCTTTACAAGAGTTATGAAACTTTGTTGAATTTGTATATGCTACACTATAGAAACACTTTGTGGATGCCACTCCTCCGAAACCGCCCGCCGGATTTCATTTAAATTTTGTAGGATTGTTAGTCACCATATGTATTGATCATATTGCGCCGCCAGTTTGATTCTACAAATTTTACAGCAGCAATGGGACTTTTGTGCCTCAACTTTTTTTGCGGTGGTTGGGGACATGGCTACGCGTAGCAATCTTGTCCTGTCAGGTTCTATGTAAGACATTTGAAGAAATATAACTACTGAAATAGGAGTTTGTTCGGAGGGCACATCTTTTTCCTAGCCGGTAAGCGTACTTTGTTTGTATTCTGATAGTTCGTGAGTATTAATAATTAGTCTAGATCGATCTATCTATTTGTAAGTTCTCGGTTTCTTGTTTAATTGCAAGTTGGTAGTTTTTATGAAATTAATTTCAGTGCGCACATAGGTGTTTAGAAAAACCACTTTCAACCCGAAGGCAGGCAGAGAGTTGCGGGATTCGGATATACGGAGGCCCATGCGGATATTGTGCTACAATATGGAAGGGCGTAGTGTACCTTCGTAGAGAATAACCCGAGACTTGGGAGGCATCGGGACCTTGGTGTATTGTCAGGAGTTGACGACAGCTAGTGCATGGCTTGTATGGTGGTGGATTGTTTTCCGTTCTGGGCGTGCTTATCGCAAGTTGGCGGGAAACCGGAACAGTGTCTTCAGAGTGCAGATTAGTAACATTATCAAGTTAAAGTAACTCGAAATTTAGAAACAAAATCAAAGAATATTATATTACAGAAAAAGAGGATTGAATAGTTGGAACGTTTTCTAAATCATACTACTTTTGTACTTACTGTACATTTGCTTTACATCTGATACGTACTCTCGGACTTTTCAAAAGAGAACTCTGTTTACAACGTATCGGATATCTATATTGTCAATTGAGTATTCGTGTAAATTAGTGTTGAGAGTGAAAGGAGTGGGTGTGCATATTTTCTTTTATATTTATTTTTTCAAGTAATAAATTTGTTATTGTTTATTCTAGAACTTATCGTTAGTCTTTGCTCAATCTGACAAAATCGAAAAAAAAAAAAACTCAATGCAACCAGACATAAATAGTTATACATGTACACATATACACATAATAGATTATTTTCATTCAAATAAAATGATATATTAAAGTATATAAATATGAAAGTTTTGGGCATTTGTTTATAGAAGAAAAGACAGGTTAGAGATAAGAGTTTGAAAGGAAAGAAGAAAGTCATTTAAAGAGATGCAACACATAGAGAGAAACAGGGCTTTTCATAGCTTATTATGAATGTTTAATTTTTTGTAAGGCATTTTTCAAACATTTGTTGAATTCGTTGTACTTACAATTTTTCATTAAAATGAATTTTTCAACATATAATCGACTAATTACATTCTTTTTTAGGGTCTCAAAGCTGAACCTCTTTGAAGGGGTGAACTTGTATGTATAAATATAGTATCTAATTATTAGAATTATAAGATTTTCCAGACGGTGTAATTTAACATTATTCAATTTACCAAACAAAATTGAATTTCTGCTTGTGTTTATATCAATATCTAATGTAGACTTTAAACAATGTTCTACCTCAAACCAAAGATCTTTTATTAGATAACATTCTGAAAACAAATGATCTAATGTCTCTGGCAATTGATTGCAGTAAGAGCATAGTATAGAGTCTTTGATGCTACATATATTCAGGTAGTAGTTTGTAGCAGATAATCTGTGAAGCATTTAGAATTGAAACCACTGCAATTTTGTTTCTACAGTTGTTTTAAAAGGAAGCATATAAATAGTATCCCATTCTTTTCTGCTAAAGTTGGTACCATTTTCAATCCATTTATTTTCAGAAGTTAAATTTTTTTCTTTGAAATAAGGACGTTATACATAGCTTGGCAACCTTTCTTATATGTGAATAATAGTTCAATAGTAGAGGGATATCTGATATTGTAATCTTTTAAAATAATCTTATTATTCTTTTGTATATATTTCTTTATTGCTGTAACAAGACCTGAAAACTGGAGGAAGTTTACTTTTCCTGTAGACATCTCTTTAAATTCTGTAAATGACATAAATGAATTGTCCATATTACATAGGTCACCAATGTGTAAAACTTGATGAGGTGGGGTCAAAGTCGAAACTTATATGGTTTGCATAATCTCCTGACGACTTTAACACCTGACACGTTTTGGGGGACAGTATAAAACTTAATGAGTTTTTTGTCCTCATAGACAATATGAATGAAATTGCAGTTATTTTGGAAGGTGAATTTTGGGGATTTCTGGTCGGTCTTGGGGTCATTTGACGTTGCACATGCAATTCCCTCTCTCTTAAGCCCGAACTCTAGGCAAGCGGGCGTGTCTAAAAGCACGCAGCATTGTAGTCGTTGTATTTGTCGAGTTTTTATAAGTTGTTCTTGTTAGTTGTTAATATATGTGTTTCTGAGTGTTTTTCCTGCGTTTTCGTTTATAGGAAATCATTCTTTTGGCGTCGCCGGTAGGATATTTTGCCATCTTGCACCGCGGATCATAGCGGGGGCAACATTTTGAAATGTTGGAATTCATTAGTAAATTTTATTAGTTTACATGATTAAATGTAATTATTGTACATTGTCTTGTCTTATTCTGGTTTGTGGCTAGGCAGTAATTCTGATGGCCTGGTATTCTGGTCAAGGTAGTCCGAGAAGGGTAAGGCAGTATGGCAGGAAAGATTTGCGGGTACCCGAGTAGGGGATGTGGGGTTGCCTGGTGGCAGGGGTTATCCGGGGGGATGGGGGTGACGTTACGCGGGGCGTGACGGGCTGTGTGCATTATAGATAAAGATTGTTAAAATCATATATATTGGTGAGCCAGGCTACTTTCAAGTTTGTTTACCTGTGGTAACCCCCACTAATATTAGTTAGTGACATTGTCACTGCCTGTCTGCAGAAATTGTTTGCATTATTAAAGTGGTTAGAAGGTGGGACAAAACCCAAAACTTCTATAGTTCATATCACCTTCTAAGAAATATAACAACCCGACAATGTTTTAAGAGTATAATACTTCATAAGTGTTTTATCTGTGTCGACGACAATACATGTATAATCTTTTGTTGATTCATTTACTCAAGCATTTAAGAAAGATGGTCCAGACACCACTTTTGATATCTAAAGTTTGCTATCTACAGTCTGTAAACCGCAGTCCCGCTTTATCTTCAATAATATGTTGTAATTTTATTCAAGGCAAAGCAAATTCCCAATAAAACCTCATTCTATATTTGTGTCCTTTCTCAAGCGCTTAAGTTTGTCTTCTGGCAATATGAATATTTTTCTTTTTAAATGTAAAACTTTTACGGTACCAATTTTGATGCACCAGAGGCACATTTCCACAAAAAAGTCTCTTCAGTGATGCTCAACCGAAATGTTTGAAATCCGAAATAACAATAAACTTGTAAGAGCTATTTTAGGTGGAAAACAGAGTGCTAAAAATTGGAGTCCAATTCGTCTAAGAATAAGTGCTAAGCATGAGGGAGATAATCCTTAATTTTGAAATGAATTTCTACATTTTACCGCAGCAATTAAATATACATCCGTATTTTCAAGCTAGTAACGAAGTACTTAGCTACTGGACTGTAGAGACTCGTAGGACCGAGATCAGTTATTTCTGTCACAGAATGAACAGTTTAAGGCTTAAATCCCCTGGTGTGTCCAGGGGTCTGTGTTTGCCCAACTCTCTATTTTATATTGCTTGTAGGAGTTTTGAGATTGATCACTGTTCGTTATATTCACCCTTCATACTACTTAAGACTGATTCTATGTAACTATCAAAATTCAGTGGCCACGGTATGTCACAGATTTTTATGAAACTTTGTGTGTAACAATATTATGATAGATATAAAACAAAAAGGACATGCAAAGGTTTGACTTAGCAACGGTTTCCATGGAAACCGATCCTCTAACAACAGCTGGACAAGATATGCACATGTATGTTATATTTTGAATAATCAAAAATTAAACGCTATTGTTTATAAAAACAACAATTGTAAAAATTATTTTGAGCTAGGTTCTAGCTTTTAGATTTTTTTGGTATTTATTTAACCCCTTGAAAACAATAGAAATAATTATTTTTATGATGTATAAGGGTTTGATATATGTAATTTTTAGAGAGGGATAAAATATATTTGCCCAGTCATTTGGTGTAAACTCACATGCTAGTAAAATGTATTGAATCTTACTTTAAAAAAGTACAAAAACACATTTGTGGAGAAACCAAAGGTAAACACATATACCAGTAGTTATTGCCCTTTGTAACACTCTCTTGCATTGGAGATATGAACAGCCTTCATTTGTTTTCAGTATGGCAGGAGGTGGAAATTGAGTTTTTATTCAATTTGTTCTTCAGAAGTTTATCAATATCAGATGCTCTTTGTTCACTTAATTCACTACCACGATCTTTATCTTTAATTGTGCTAAAGGATTCCGGTTTATTTCATGGAATACAAATCCGTTTGATCTTTGCCATAGTCACCGGACTCTAGCATCCAATCATCTACGTAATTCGTAGAAAAAGTAAATGTTGTGGAATTTAACGCTTTATTGCATCACATCCGACTAAAAAAATGACCAGGGAAACAGAAGGCTGACAGACATATTCATAGAAAATATGAAAAAGCCCTGTCTGTTGCCGTGTTGGAACTTGTATTGACGTAAGTATTCTATTTGATTCAGAATCCAAATTCTAAAGTAAAGGCTGAATAAAATGTATCAGAAAATTTGGCATTTAGTAAACATATGAGAACCCCAATTTATTTTATACTGACCACTAGCCTAGTCAGCTATAGTGGTATACATGTAGACTGAACATTGTAAGTAGTCCTGTCATTTACTGCATGGGTGTACAATATAGAATACTAGTTAAGTATGTCCCCAACCTAACATTCACTCAGGGAGTTTCCTATCACATTTACACAGAGTTCAGGATCTGTATAAATTGGGGAATACTTATAAAATCATGTTTCATGTGGAAATTTTCAAAAGGACTAGGCTTAATTTATGTAATCCTAAGTGATGACCCTCTCTCTCTCTCTCTCTCTCTCTCTCTCTCTCTCTCTCTCTCTCTCTCTCTCTCTCTGACTGTCAAGTTTACAATAAAAACAAACATGTGAATGCCTGTGTGCATTATAGATAAAGATTGTTAAAATCATATATATTGGTGAGCCAGGCTACTTTCAAGTTTGTTTACCTGTGGTAACCCCCACTAATATGTGATGGTTCTAATCTACAGAAGAAATCACACAAATACTATTATGATTTAAAGTTTTCTCATTTCTGTAATTATGAACTTTAGGACACTTGATTTGGAAAAATTAAATGATGAAAAATTTATGATTTTGAATTGGGTCCTGTAACTGGGCCCTCAAATTTTAATACATGTAGGTCCTGTCAACTGAAGTAAATCAAAAAATATTAAATGTAAATTGTAAATATTCAAATACTTTTGAATTCTTACTTTTTCATCCAATAATCACATATTTTGGCCAAAGTACATGACCACTATTTTATGTAATTAATGTGTGCTTTTCTGTGTTTCAGCTGTATGAGCATCATACTGTGCAAATCACCTAAAGATGGAGTTGACCAAGTTGCTGACTTTGAGGAGGTAAATATTCAGCATTAATACATACACATTGAATACATAATTTTAAATTCAAATTTGAATCCCAGTATTATAAATCCTAAAACAAATTAATAGATGTGGGAAATGTGGTACATTGGGTTTAGTTTCTTGGTTATAGAGCCTGCATGGAAACTGAATTCTCTAGAATAATCACATGAGACCATCCATTTTTTATGCGACATGATGACTTGAAACGTTTTCATCACAACTTCCTAAAAAAAAATATTATTTCACTTAATTAGCATACTCAAAAAGACTATTTGTTTTGTTGTCAATGACGCACATATATATGTACACATGTGTATGAGCTTGGTATCATTTGTAAAAATGATTGATTCTAATTAGGTCAATGTTGAGAATCACTCAAGTGTCTACATGTTGCTATTTGTGTGCGTCAGTCATCATAAGACGTTAATTGAACATTAATATTTTTTCTTGATAACCACCCTTCCAATTCTTTTCAAATTTCTTTTAAGCATCTTTGGGACAGGGGGAATTAACATAGATTGTAAATCTAAGGACTCTGGATTGACGGTACTTTTAAAAATGCTCTATACCAGAATTGAGAATTTTGTTTTAGAACCAGGGTTTGATTTCTTCAATTTTATGGAGAAAACTTCTTCAGATATACACTTCGTTAAATTGTAGAGTTGGGGATGGGGGGGGGGGGGTATAAGTGTATTTGACATTTATTTGTGTCCAAATTATGCAATTAGTACTGAGGATTTCAGTAGTAGTCTGTTTTTAAAACAACAGACACCTAGAATCTCATAACTCCTACAAGCAATACAAAATAGATAGTTGGGCAAACACGGACCCCTGGACACACCAGAGGTGGGATCAGGTGCCTAGGAGGAGTAAGCATCCCCTGTTGACCGGTCACACCCGCCGTGAGCCCCATATCCTGATCAGGTAAACGGAGTTATCCGCAGTCAAAATCAGTGTGCCAAGAACGGCTTAACAATCGGTATGAAACACGTCAGACAACATTTGACCAAATGCTAGGTTGTATTGACGAACTAGATCATTATAACGACCAGAGAATTTGCAAAATGCTGACTTCAATCGAGACTGTTGAAACCCCTGTACCATCAATTTGTTTGTCAGTAGCCTACCTTGATTTCAAAACTGACTATACGCAGAGCAAGCTCTTGCATATCGAATTAGTTGAGATATATAAACACCACATGCAGGTGATAATGGAATATTGATACATAAATATGGGAAGTTGACGATGGAGAAGCTGAAATCATCCTGTTTGTCATAGAGTTGAGTTGTCAGTTTGCCGTTAATGTCTACTTTCAATAAAATACCTAAGTATGAAGCAGGGATATATCAAATCGACATATGAATGAAAGTTATCATTGTTAATAGACAATCAATATATCGAAATGTCGAATTGAAGGCCACAGCGAGATAATTTGTTCTTCTCACGTAGAAGTTTTTGAATAAATTCTGCTTCATATGAAAATAGAAACAGCTCAGTTAACAAAAGAGCACAATGCGTGCCCATTGGAATTCCAACAGAGTGTTGGAAGACTTGACCACCAAAGACCACAAAGATATTGTCAATGAGGAACTCTAGCATATTTTTATATCAACTTCAGAGTACTTGTGCGTGGAATCAGAGTGGTGTTTAACAAAGTAAGTTTTTGAATTACTTATCACTAGATCATGTATCATATCATGTATTGCTAATGTGTTAAAAACAGATAATAAACAGAAAGTTCGTGTTTCAAATATATTTTTCGTATCTCAGGTAACGAAATCGAGAACAATATAGTCTAAACTGTTGATAAAGTAATTGAGAAGAGTAGAGTCTAGGTTTAGATTAATTGATATAGTGTGTCAGTGAGATTGTTACTGTCTGTATACAGAAATTGTTTAAGATAATCAAGTGGTTAGAAAGTTGGGCAAAGCCGATACTTATATGGCTCACACCACCTTCTGACGACTTTAACAACTCGACAATGTTTTTGGAGATAGTATAGAACTTTAATAAGTAGTTTTGTTGATGGCGAAGACAGGACATAATAATACAGAATCTATAGTTGATTTATTTGCTTAAACATTTAAGAAAGATGGTTTAGACTCGCTAAATTTGCTATCCAATTTTTTAAGTCGTCGCCTGTAGAGTGCAAACCAGTGCAGCATTCTATTCATTGACATATCGTAAACAAAACTGGAATAGAACCGAACCTGTGACAATCATTCATAATAGTCTTTGTCTTTTCTTTCTTTAACATTTATGTTTTTGAACTAGTAACATGCATTGTGTCTTTTTTAACAATTCAGTCTTGTCTAAATGTGAATTACAAGCAAACTCCCTCGACTTAGAGAAGAAAGGTAAAATTTGTGGAAAAAAGAAAAAGTAGCGAATAGTAGTATCTTCTCCTGACAGATATTATCTTTCGTTCAGGAATTTCAACACAAATTAAACGGCAATGAGGTACATTAAGCATTTAATAAAGTTTGGTAATATATATATATATATATATATATAGATAGATAGATAGATAGATATGAAGAGAAATAGAAATATTGCCAGTGTAATGTTTTTTCTCATAAACAAGGAGGACACAGAGACGAGATGAGCACACATACTTGAGAAGGAGACTCATTTTTTAATTTCAACAAAGCAGACTATATAGAATACTTAATTAATTCTGGTAATATAACCTTATTATTTTACTGAGTTTTTGAAATATATTTGGAAAAGACCGATGAATACTTACGCAATCCTGTGTCCCATCCTTCATCCAAATTGGTTGCTAGAAAATAAACTCGATGTATTGAAATAAGGAAATGCATACATTAGAGATATGGAAGTTACGCAAACGTAATGGATGCAGTAATCTTATTACTAAATTAAACATCATAGCAAAAATTGTGTATTTAAAATGAATTAAAAAAATATAATGTACAGACAATCCTATTTGAAATACACTTTTGGTACATCAGTTAAGTGGATTTGAATAATGGAAAGAATGTGATATAAAATGGTCAAGAAATAATACAGAACCGTAAATCTAAGTTTAGATTAATTGACATGGATGGTTGATCTATTATTAGTGAGATTGTTACTGCCTGTCTACATAGATTGTTTGGGTTTTTCAAGTGGGTAGAAAGTGGAAGCGAAACTTATATGGTTCTCATCACCTTCTAACGACTTTAACAACCCGAACATTTTTTTTCATAGTAGAATACTTCATAAGTGGGGCCCCGACAAAGCTCCATCTAATACAATATATTTGTCTATTGCATCGCGCAACATCGATATATAAAGATATATAAATGATACGCATCAAAAAATGATATTATAGTAGTGAAATATGTACATATAGATATTACTCAAAATAAATTACATACTACAGCATACATTAATAAGCATTTTATGCAACTGTATAAAGACTACAGGAAAAATATTGACAGATTTGTGAGTAATTAAGGTGGATCGATCCTCATGTGACTTATCAATAATAATGGTTAAAAGTGCAAAACTATTAATTTCCAACCAATATAGTTGAATTTAAACAATAACCAAAGAAAATGTGTATGTTGCCACATTTTTAAAGATGTCAGACTTAAAAAAACGGAAGTATATGTTAACATCAGAAAATCACACATTTTCGTTGTACAGAATAATTAGAATAGATAAAAACTTGTTGAAATGACAAATTTTAAATGTCAACAGTTTTAAAAAAACTGCTAAGTCATAAATATGTATAAATTAATTGTGGATATTAGGGAAATCATGCATGATAGACATGCAGTAGAAGAAATACCAGCATAGGAGTTATTGCCCTTGATAACATTTTTTAAATTATAAAGAATTGATTATCTATAAAAAATGTACACTTTTTCAATATAAATAGTTTACCAATTTTTTATTTTATGCAGTGAATAAAATTCCTCTGAAGATATATTTCTATCATGCGCAAAGTTTAATTTGATAAAAGATTTTTGCAAAAACTATGACATCACACGAGGATCGATTGACTTTAAATAGCATAAATATATAAATACAGTTTTGTTTACAAATTGTAATCATATTTCTAGTGGGGGACGCTCAGCAAACCAAAGACCATAGTCCATAATACAGCTAGTCCCCCACTAGCATTGGTTCGAGGGCCAGGTCACTGATCGATGCGACAAATTATAGACGTAAATATATATCCTTGAAAAGATGAAAACTTCTGCATTGAAACATTCGTCAAAAAGGAGCACATATTATCAATATTCATATCTTTGCTAAGAATTCTACACCTCATTTTGTATTTGTAAATCTTACAGGCAACGAAGGAAAAAAGTGTTATTCAAAATGTACAGTGTACTTAGTTTTGCTACATGTAGAATAAACTTATAAAATTAAATCACAATGATGTTCCATGTTATATCAAAATTTACAATATCGGATATATTGCTCCAAATTTCTTTTCACACAATACAATCAAACATAAAATGTTCAATATTTTCCACTGTATTACAATAAGGACAATTTTTATTGACGTTTTTCCATTTGCTAACATAGGCATTACTTGTAAGTAGGTTATGAAGTAATTTGAAATTGAATTCTTTAAAATAAGTATTCTGTACTTTTTCTTTGTATTTGTCGAGTTTTTATAAGTTGTTCTTGTTAGTTGTTAATATATGTGTTTCTGAGTGTTTTTCCTGCGTTTTCGTTTATAGGAAATCATTCTTTTGGCGTCGCCGGTAGGATATTTTGCCATCTTGCACCGCGGATCATAGCGGGGGCAACATTTTGAAATGTTGGAATTCATTAGTAAATTTTATTAGTTTACATGATTAAATGTAATTATTGTACATTGTCTTGTCTTATTCTGGTTTGTGGCTAGGCAGTAATTCTGATGGCCTGGTATTCTGGTCAAGGTAGTCCGAGAAGGGTAAGGCAGTATGGCAGGAAAGATTTGCGGGTACCCGAGTAGGGGATGTGGGGTTGCCTGGTGGCAGGGGTTATCCGGGGGGATGGGGGTGACGTTACGCGGGGCGTGACGGGCTGTGTGCATTATAGATAAAGATTGTTAACATCATATATATTGGTGAGCCAGGCTACTTTCAAGTTTGTTTACCTGTGGTAACCCCCACTAATATTAGTTAGTGACATTGTCACTGCCTGTCTGCAGAAATTGTTTGCATTATTAAAGTGGTTAGAAGGTGGGACAAAACCCAAAACTTCTATAGTTCATATCACCTTCTAAGAAATATAACAACCCGACAATGTTTTAAGAGTATAATACTTCATAAGTGTTTTATCTGTGTCGACGACAATACATGTATAATCTTTTGTTGATTCATTTACTCAAGCATTTAAGAAAGATGGTCCAGACACCACTTTTGATATCTAAAGTTTGCTATCTACAGTCTGTAAACCGCAGTCCCGCTTTATCTTCAATAATATGTTGTAATTTTATTCAAGGCAAAGCAAATTCCCAATAAAACCTCATTCTATATTTGTGTCCTTTCTCAAGCGCTTAAGTTTGTCTTCTGGCAATATGAATATTTTTCTTTTTAAATGTAAAACTTTTACGGTACCAATTTTGATGCACCAGAGGCAAATTTCCACAAAAAAAGTCTCTTCAGTGATGCTCAACCGAAATGTTTGAAATCCGAAATAACAATAAACTTGTAAGAGCTATTTTAGGTGGAAAACAGAGTGCTAAAAATTGGAGTCCAATTCGTCTAAGAATAAGTGCTAAGCATGAGGGAGATAATCCTTAATTTTGAAATGAATTTCTACATTTTACCGCAGCAATTAAATATACATCCGTATTTTCAAGCTAGTAACGAAGTACTTAGCTACTGGACTGTAGAGACTCGTAGGGCCGAGATCAGTTATTTCTGTCACAGAATGAACAGTTTAAGGCTTAAATCCCCTGGTGTGTCCAGGGGTCCGTGTTTGCCCAACTCTCTATTTTATATTGCTTGTAGGAGTTTTGAGATTGATCACTGTTCGTTATATTCACCCTTCATACTACTTAAGACTGATTCTATGTAACTATCAAAATTCAGTGGCCACGGTATGTCACAGATTTTTATGAAACTTTGTGTGTAACAATATTATGATAGATATAAAACAAAAAGGACATGCAAAGGTTTGACTTAGCAACGGTTTCCATGGAAACCGATCCTCTAACAACAGCTGGACAAGATATGCACATGTATGTTATATTTTGAATAATCAAAAATTAAACGCTATTGTTTATAAAAACAACAATTGTAAAAATTATTTTGAGCTAGGTTCTAGCTTTTAGATTTTTTTTGGTATTTATTTAACCCCTTGAAAACAATAGAAATAATTATTTTTATGATGTATAAGGGTTTGATATATGTAATTTTTAGAGAGGGATAAAATGTATTTGCCCAGTCATTTGGTGTAAACTCACATGCTAGTAAAATGTATTGAATCTTACTTTTAAAAAGTACAAAAACACATTTGTGGAGAAACCAAAGGTAAACACATATACCAGTAGTTTCCTCTGGTGCACAAACCAAAATACACCAGAAAGAGTTATTGCCCTTTGTAACACTCTCTTGCATTGGAGATATGAACAGCCTTCATTTGTTTTCAGTATGGCAGGAGGTGGAAATTGAGTTTTTATTCAATTTGTTCTTCAGAAGTTTATCAATATCAGATGCTCTTTGTTCACTTAATTCACTACCACGATCTTTATCTTTAATTGTGCTAAAGGATTCCGGTTTATTTCATGGAATACAAATCCGTTTGATCTTTGCCATAGTCACCGGACTCTAGCATCCAATCATCTACGTAATTCGTAGAAAAAGTAAATGTTGTGGAATTTAACGCTTTATTGCATCACATCCGACTAAAAAAATGACCAGGGAAACAGAAGGCTGACAGACATATTCATAGAAAATATGAAAAAGCCCTGTCTGTTGCCGTGTTGGAACTTGTATTGACGTAAGTATTCTATTTGATTCAGAATCCAAATTCTAAAGTAAAGGCTGAATAAAATGTATCAGAAAATTTGGCATTTAGTAAACATATGAGAACCCCAATTTATTTTATACTGACCACTAGCCTAGTCAGCTATAGTGGTATACATGTAGACTGAACATTGTAAGTAGTCCTGTCATTTACTGCATGGGTGTACAATATAGAATACTAGTTAAGTATGTCCCCAACCTAACATTCACTCAGGGAGTTTCCTATCACATTTACACAGAGTTCAGGATCTGTATAAATTGGGGAATACTTATAAAATCATGTTTCATGTGGAAATTTTCAAAAGGACTAGGCTTAATTTATGTAATCCTAAGTGATGACCCCCTCTCTCTCTCTCTCTCTCTCTCTCTCTCTCTCTCTGACTGTCAAGTTTACAATAAAAACAAGCATGTGAATGCCTGTGTGCATTATAGATAAAGATTGTTAAAATCATATATATTGGTGAGCCAGGCTACTTTCAAGTTTGTTTACCTGTGGTAACCCCCACTAATATGTGATGGTTCTAATCTACAGAAGAAATCACACAAATACTATTATGATTTAAAGTTTTCTCATTTCTGTAATTATGAACTTTAGGACACTTGATTTGGAAAAATTAAATGATGAAAAATTTATGATTTTGAATTGGGTCCTGTAACTGGGCCCTCAAATTTTAATACATGTAGGTCCTGTCAACTGAAGTAAATCAAAAAATATTAAATGTAAATTGTAAATATTCAAATACTTTTGAATTCTTACTTTTTCATCCAATAATCACATATTTTGGCCAAAGTACATGACCACTATTTTATGTAATTAATGTGTGCTTTTCTGTGTTTCAGCTGTATGAGCATCATACTGTGCAAATCACCTAAAGATGGAGTTGACCAAGTTGCTGACTTTGAGGAGGTAAATATTCAGCATTAATACATACACATTGAATACATAATTTTAAATTCAAATTTGAATCCCAGTATTATAAATCCTAAAACAAATTAATAGATGTGGGAAATGTGGTACATTGGGTTTAGTTTCTTGGTTATAGAGCCTGCATGGAAACTGAATTCTCTAGAATAATCACATGAGACCATCCATTTTTTATGCGACATGATGACTTGAAACGTTTTCATCACAACTTCCTAAAAAAAAATATTATTTCACTTAATTAGCATACTCAAAAAGACTATTTGTTTTGTTGTCAATGACGCACATATATATGTACACATGTGTATGAGCTTGGTATCATTTGTAAAAATGATTGATTCTAATTAGGTCAATGTTGAGAATCACTCAAGTGTCTACATGTTGCTATTTGTGTGCGTCAGTCATCATAAGACGTTAATTGAACATTAATATTTTTTCTTGATAACCACCCTTCCAATTCTTTTCAAATTTCTTTTAAGCATCTTTGGGACAGGGGGAATTAACATAGATTGTAAATCTAAGGACTCTGGATTGACGGTACTTTTAAAAATGCTCTATACCAGAATTGAGAATTTTGTTTTAGAACCAGGGTTTGATTTCTTCAATTTTATGGAGAAAACTTCTTCAGATATACACTTCGTTAAATTGTAGAGTTGGGGATGGGGGGGGGGGGGGTATAAGTGTATTTGACATTTATTTGTGTCCAAATTATGCAATTAGTACTGAGGATTTCAGTAGTAGTCTGTTTTTAAAACAACAGACACCTAGAATCTCATAACTCCTACAAGCAATACAAAATAGATAGTTGGGCAAACACGGACCCCTGGACACACCAGAGGTGGGATCAGGTGCCTAGGAGGAGTAAGCATCCCCTGTTGACCGGTCACACCCGCCGTGAGCCCCATATCCTGATCAGGTAAACGGAGTTATCCGCAGTCAAAATCAGTGTGCCAAGAACGGCTTAACAATCGGTATGAAACACGTCAGACAACATTTGACCAAATGCTAGGTTGTATTGACGAACTAGATCATTATAACGACCAGAGAATTTGCAAAATGCTGACTTCAATCGAGACTGTTGAAACCCCTGTACCATCAATTTGTTTGTCAGTAGCCTACCTTGATTTCAAAACTGACTATACGCAGAGCAAGCTCTTGCATATCGAATTAGTTGAGATATATAAACACCACATGCAGGTGATAATGGAATATTGATACATAAATATGGGAAGTTGACGATGGAGAAGCTGAAATCATCCTGTTTGTCATAGAGTTGAGTTGTCAGTTTGCCGTTAATGTCTACTTTCAATAAAATACCTAAGTATGAAGCAGGGATATATCAAATCGACATATGAATGAAAGTTATCATTGTTAATAGACAATCAATATATCGAAATGTCGAATTGAAGGCCACAGCGAGATAATTTGTTCTTCTCACGTAGAAGTTTTTGAATAAATTCTGCTTCATATGAAAATAGAAACAGCTCAGTTAACAAAAGAGCACAATGCGTGCCCATTGGAATTCCAACAGAGTGTTGGAAGACTTGACCACCAAAGACCACAAAGATATTGTCAATGAGGAACTCTAGCATATTTTTATATCAACTTCAGAGTACTTGTGCGTGGAATCAGAGTGGTGTTTAACAAAGTAAGTTTTTGAATTACTTATCACTAGATCATGTATCATATCATGTATTGCTAATGTGTTAAAAACAGATAATAAACAGAAAGTTCGTGTTTCAAATATATTTTTCGTATCTCAGGTAACGAAATCGAGAACAATATAGTCTAAACTGTTGATAAAGTAATTGAGAAGAGTAGAGTCTAGGTTTAGATTAATTGATATAGTGTGTCAGTGAGATTGTTACTGTCTGTATACAGAAATTGTTTAAGATAATCAAGTGGTTAGAAAGTTGGGCAAAGCCGATACTTATATGGCTCACACCACCTTCTGACGACTTTAACAACTCGACAATGTTTTTGGAGATAGTATAGAACTTTAATAAGTAGTTTTGTTGATGGCGAAGACAGGACATAATAATACAGAATCTATAGTTGATTTATTTGCTTAAACATTTAAGAAAGATGGTTTAGACTCGCTAAATTTGCTATCCAATTTTTTAAGTCGTCGCCTGTAGAGTGCAAACCAGTGCAGCATTCTATTCATTGACATATCGTAAACAAAACTGGAATAGAACCGAACCTGTGACAATCATTCATAATAGTCTTTGTCTTTTCTTTCTTTAACATTTATGTTTTTGAACTAGTAACATGCATTGTGTCTTTTTTAACAATTCAGTCTTGTCTAAATGTGAATTACAAGCAAACTCCCTCGACTTAGAGAAGAAAGGTAAAATTTGTGGAAAAAAGAAAAAGTAGCGAATAGTAGTATCTTCTCCTGACAGATATTATCTTTCGTTCAGGAATTTCAACACAAATTAAACGGCAATGAGGTACATTAAGCATTTAATAAAGTTTGGTAATATATATATATATATATATATATATATATATATATAGATAGATAGATAGATAGATAGATAGATAGATAGATAGATATGAAGAGAAATAGAAATATTGCCAGTGTAATGTTTTTTCTCATAAACAAGGAGGACACAGAGACGAGATGAGCACACATACTTGAGAAGGAGACTCATTTTTTAATTTCAACAAAGCAGACTATATAGAATACTTAATTAATTCTGGTAATATAACCTTATTATTTTACTGAGTTTTTGAAATATATTTGGAAAAGACCGATGAATACTTACGCAATCCTGTGTCCCATCCTTCATCCAAATTGGTTGCTAGAAAATAAACTCGATGTATTGAAATAAGGAAATGCATACATTAGAGATATGGAAGTTACGCAAACGTAATGGATGCAGTAATCTTATTACTAAATTAAACATCATAGCAAAAATTGTGTATTTAAAATGAATTAAAAAAATATAATGTACAGACAATCCTATTTGAAATACACTTTTGGTACATCAGTTAAGTGGATTTGAATAATGGAAAGAATGTGATATAAAATGGTCAAGAAATAATACAGAACCGTAAATCTAAGTTTAGATTAATTGACATGGATGGTTGATCTATTATTAGTGAGATTGTTACTGCCTGTCTACATAGATTGTTTGGGTTTTTCAAGTGGGTAGAAAGTGGAAGCGAAACTTATATGGTTCTCATCACCTTCTAACGACTTTAACAACCCGAACATTTTTTTCCATAGTAGAATACTTCATAAGTGGGGCCCCGACAAAGCTCCATCTAATACAATATATTTGTCTATTGCATCGCGCAACATCGATATATAAAGATATATAAATGATACGCATCAAAAAATGATATTATAGTAGTGAAATATGTACATATAGATATTACTCAAAATAAATTACATACTACAGCATACATTAATAAGCATTTTATGCAACTGTATAAAGACTACAGGAAAAATATTGACAGATTTGTGAGTAATTAAGGTGGATCGATCCTCATGTGACTTATCAATAATAATGGTTAAAAGTGCAAAACTATTAATTTCCAACCAATATAGTTGAATTTAAACAATAACCAAAGAAAATGTGTATGTTGCCACATTTTTAAAGATGTCAGACTTAAAAAAACGGAAGTATATGTTAACATCAGAAAATCACACATTTTCGTTGTACAGAATAATTAGAATAGATAAAAACTTGTTGAAATGACAAATTTTAAATGTCAACAGTTTTAAAAAAACTGCTAAGTCATAAATATGTATAAATTAATTGTGGATATTAGGGAAATCATGCATGATAGACATGCAGTAGAAGAAATACCAGCATAGGAGTTATTGCCCTTGATAACATTTTTTAAATTATAAAGAATTGATTATCTATAAAAAATGTACACTTTTTCAATATAAATAGTTTACCAATTTTTTATTTTATGCAGTGAATAAAATTCCTCTGAAGATATATTTCTATCATGCGCAAAGTTTAATTTGATAAAAGATTTTTGCAAAAACTATGACATCACACGAGGATCGATTGACTTTAAATAGCATAAATATATAAATACAGTTTTGTTTACAAATTGTAATCATATTTCTAGTGGGGGACGCTCAGCAAACCAAAGACCATAGTCCATAATACAGCTAGTCCCCCACTAGCATTGGTTCGAGGGCCAGGTCACTGATCGATGCGACAAATTATAGACGTAAATATATATCCTTGAAAAGATGAAAACTTCTGCATTGAAACATTCGTCAAAAAGGAGCACATATTATCAATATTCATATCTTTGCTAAGAATTCTACACCTCATTTTGTATTTGTAAATCTTACAGGCAACGAAGGAAAAAAGTGTTATTCAAAATGTACAGTGTACTTAGTTTTGCTACATGTAGAATAAACTTATAAAATTAAATCACAATGATGTTCCATGTTATATCAAAATTTACAATATCGGATATATTGCTCCAAATTTCTTTTCACACAATACAATCAAACATAAAATGTTCAATATTTTCCACTGTATTACAATAAGGACAATTTTTATTGACGTTTTTCCATTTGCTAACATAGGCATTACTTGTAAGTAGGTTATGAAGTAATTTGAAATTGAATTCTTTAAAATAAGTATTCTGTACTTTTTCTTTGTATTTGTCGAGTTTTTATAAGTTGTTCTTGTTAGTTGTTAATATATGTGTTTCTGAGTGTTTTTCCTGCGTTTTCGTTTATAGGAAATCATTCTTTTGGCGTCGCCGGTAGGATATTTTGCCATCTTGCACCGCGGATCATAGCGGGGGCAACATTTTGAAATGTTGGAATTCATTAGTAAATTTTATTAGTTTACATGATTAAATGTAATTATTGTACATTGTCTTGTCTTATTCTGGTTTGTGGCTAGGCAGTAATTCTGATGGCCTGGTATTCTGGTCAAGGTAGTCCGAGAAGGGTAAGGCAGTATGGCAGGAAAGATTTGCGGGTACCCGAGTAGGGGATGTGGGGTTGCCTGGTGGCAGGGGTTATCCGGGGGGGTGGGGGTGACGTTACGCGGGGCGTGACGGGCTGTGTGCATTATAGATAAAGATTGTTAAAATCATATATATTGGTGAGCCAGGCTACTTTCAAGTTTGTTTACCTGTGGTAACCCCCACTAATATTAGTTAGTGACATTGTCACTGCCTGTCTGCAGAAATTGTTTGCATTATTAAAGTGGTTAGAAGGTGGGACAAAACCCAAAACTTCTATAGTTCATATCACCTTCTAAGAAATATAACAACCCGACAATGTTTTAAGAGTATAATACTTCATAAGTGTTTTATCTGTGTCGACGACAATACATGTATAATCTTTTGTTGATTCATTTACTCAAGCATTTAAGAAAGATGGTCCAGACACCACTTTTGATATCTAAAGTTTGCTATCTACAGTCTGTAAACCGCAGTCCCGCTTTATCTTCAATAATATGTTGTAATTTTATTCAAGGCAAAGCAAATTCCCAATAAAACCTCATTCTATATTTGTGTCCTTTCTCAAGCGCTTAAGTTTGTCTTCTGGCAATATGAATATTTTTCTTTTTAAATGTAAAACTTTTACGGTACCAATTTTGATGCACCAGAGGCACATTTCCACAAAAAAAGTCTCTTCAGTGATGCTCAACCGAAATGTTTGAAATCCGAAATAACAATAAACTTGTAAGAGCTATTTTAGGTGGAAAACAGAGTGCTAAAAATTGGAGTCCAATTCGTCTAAGAATAAGTGCTAAGCATGAGGGAGATAATCCTTAATTTTGAAATGAATTTCTACATTTTACCGCAGCAATTAAATATACATCCGTATTTTCAAGCTAGTAACGAAGTACTTAGCTACTGGACTGTAGAGACTCGTAGGGCCGAGATCAGTTATTTCTGTCACAGAATGAACAGTTTAAGGCTTAAATCCCCTGGTGTGTCCAGGGGTCCGTGTTTGCCCAACTCTCTATTTTATATTGCTTGTAGGAGTTTTGAGATTGATCACTGTTCGTTATATTCACCCTTCATACTACTTAAGACTGATTCTATGTAACTATCAAAATTCAGTGGCCACGGTATGTCACAGATTTTTATGAAACTTTGTGTGTAACAATATTATGATAGATATAAAACAAAAAGGACATGCAAAGGTTTGACTTAGCAACGGTTTCCATGGAAACCGATCCTCTAACAACAGCTGGACAAGATATGCACATGTATGTTATATTTTGAATAATCAAAAATTAAACGCTATTGTTTATAAAAACAACAATTGTAAAAATTATTTTGAGCTAGGTTCTAGCTTTTAGATTTTTTTTGGTATTTATTTAACCCCTTGAAAACAATAGAAATAATTATTTTTATGATGTATAAGGGTTTGATATATGTAATTTTTAGAGAGGGATAAAATGTATTTGCCCAGTCATTTGGTGTAAACTCACATGCTAGTAAAATGTATTGAATCTTACTTTTAAAAAGTACAAAAACACATTTGTGGAGAAACCAAAGGTAAACACATATACCAGTAGTTTCCTCTGGTGCACAAACCAAAATACACCAGAAAGAGTTATTGCCCTTTGTAACACTCTCTTGCATTGGAGATATGAACAGCCTTCATTTGTTTTCAGTATGGCAGGAGGTGGAAATTGAGTTTTTATTCAATTTGTTCTTCAGAAGTTTATCAATATCAGATGCTCTTTGTTCACTTAATTCACTACCACGATCTTTATCTTTAATTGTGCTAAAGGATTCCGGTTTATTTCATGGAATACAAATCCGTTTGATCTTTGCCATAGTCACCGGACTCTAGCATCCAATCATCTACGTAATTCGTAGAAAAAGTAAATGTTGTGGAATTTAACGCTTTATTGCATCACATCCGACTAAAAAAATGACCAGGGAAACAGAAGGCTGACAGACATATTCATAGAAAATATGAAAAAGCCCTGTCTGTTGCCGTGTTGGAACTTGTATTGACGTAAGTATTCTATTTGATTCAGAATCCAAATTCTAAAGTAAAGGCTGAATAAAATGTATCAGAAAATTTGGCATTTAGTAAACATATGAGAACCCCAATTTATTTTATACTGACCACTAGCCTAGTCAGCTATAGTGGTATACATGTAGACTGAACATTGTAAGTAGTCCTGTCATTTACTGCATGGGTGTACAATATAGAATACTAGTTAAGTATGTCCCCAACCTAACATTCACTCAGGGAGTTTCCTATCACATTTACACAGAGTTCAGGATCTGTATAAATTGGGGAATACTTATAAAATCATGTTTCATGTGGAAATTTTCAAAAGGACTAGGCTTAATTTATGTAATCCTAAGTGATGACCCCTCTCTCTCTCTCTCTCTCTCTCTCTCTCTCTCTCTCTCTGACTGTCAAGTTTACAATAAAAACAAACATGTGAATGCCTGTGTGCATTATAGATAAAGATTGTTAAAATCATATATATTGGTGAGCCAGGCTACTTTCAAGTTTGTTTACCTGTGGTAACCCCCACTAATATGTGATGGTTCTAATCTACAGAAGAAATCACACAAATACTATTATGATTTAAAGTTTTCTCATTTCTGTAATTATGAACTTTAGGACACTTGATTTGGAAAAATTAAATGATGAAAAATTTATGATTTTGAATTGGGTCCTGTAACTGGGCCCTCAAATTTTAATACATGTAGGTCCTGTCAACTGAAGTAAATCAAAAAATATTAAATGTAAATTGTAAATATTCAAATACTTTTGAATTCTTACTTTTTCATCCAATAATCACATATTTTGGCCAAAGTACATGACCACTATTTTATGTAATTAATGTGTGCTTTTCTGTGTTTCAGCTGTATGAGCATCATACTGTGCAAATCACCTAAAGATGGAGTTGACCAAGTTGCTGACTTTAAGGAGGTAAATATTCAGCATTAATACATACACATTGAATACATAATTTTAAATTCAAATTTGAATCCCAGTATTATAAATCCTAAAACAAATTAATAGATGTGGGAAATGTGGTACATTGGGTTTAGTTTCTTGGTTATAGAGCCTGCATGGAAACTGAATTCTCTAGAATAATCACATGAGACCATCCATTTTTTATGCGACATGATGACTTGAAACGTTTTCATCACAACTTCCTAAAAAAAAAAATTATTTCACTTAATTAGCATACTCAAAAAGACTATTTGTTTTGTTGTCAATGACGCACATATATATGTACACATGTGTATGAGCTTGGTATCATTTGTAAAAATGATTGATTCTAATTAGGTCAATGTTGAGAATCACTCAAGTGTCTACATGTTGCTATTTGTGTGCGTCAGTCATCATAAGACGTTAATTGAACATTAATATTTTTTCTTGATAACCACCCTTCCAATTCTTTTCAAATTTCTTTTAAGCATCTTTGGGACAGGGGGAATTAACATAGATTGTAAATCTAAGGACTCTGGATTGACGGTACTTTTAAAAATGCTCTATACCAGAATTGAGAATTTTGTTTTAGAACCAGGGTTTGATTTCTTCAATTTTATGGAGAAAACTTCTTCAGATATACACTTCGTTAAATTGTAGAGTTGGGGATGGGGGGTATAAGTGTATTTGACATTTATTTGTGTCCAAATTATGCAATTAATACTGAGGAGTTCAGTAGTAGTCTGTTTTTAAAACAACAGACACCTAGAATTAAGAGCACAATGAAAGCATACATGTGATAAGGAGGGGGGGGGGTGACTTCATAATAATGCCTGAAAATTCTTAACAAGTAAATTTTAACAAAAATTTTACACTAGAGATGCCAATTCAAGATAATTAACATGCTTTGTTTATTGGCATCTGGTGTACATTTAGCAACAAGTAGTGTAGTTCATTGTAAAACGATAAATTGATAATGTACATGTATGCGTTGGTTGTACATGTGTTTTAGGCATATCTTATTGCATATTTTGTTGTGTTTGGTTGTCGAAAATATTGAAAGAAATTAATAATAAAGAATTGCTGATATACTAAGGACATCATGATTCTGATCTAAAGAAATTGAGGACTAGTTAATATTTACATACTTTGTTACATCATGACCATACATTGCTTGCAAGAAAAACACACATGGGCCACATACATGTAATCAGTGACTAAGACATTTTGTTCAGTTATACTGTTTTCAAGTCATTACACTTAATTCTTAGAAAAATTCCTTAACTGGCAATTGATTGCAATCAGAAATTGCAAATTTTCTATTTATTCCTTACTTGACACCATCGAATGACAGTAATGTGATGCGCGCTCCCTGTAATCAGGGGGAAATAACTCGTATAGCATTGTGAAAAATGTAGCTCATTGATTATTCATATACGTTTGAAATATTTTATGGTTATACAAGATTTTTTACAATAACTATTGAAAAAGACTCGAACACAATTTATGTTCATGTTATGCATAAATCTTATTAAATCATTGACTCCACAAAATATTACGACATCACAGGAGGGTGGAACTACCTTAAATAAAGCTGAATGCTTATGAAGGAAAAACAGAAAGGGGTACCAAAATTGCGAATTTCGAAAACGCAGGGTTGTGAATGTGGGTCCAAAAGAGTCATATAGTGTATAACATGGATTTTGTAGCCCTTAGAGCTATAGTGATACTTTGAATTTTTTAAAATTTGATTAATACTCAGGTAACCAATAAGGTTTATGGACATCTTGTTAATTTATGAGTATTAACACTATTAATAGCTCTTCAATACAGCATAAACACATGTATACAAACTGTATCAAAACATAACATCCTTTAGGCCAATTCAACTTAATTAGTAAGATTATCATCCTGGGTCACCAAAAAGTATGGGGCAAACTGTGGGAAGATTTTATTTTTTAATTTTTATTGTCTGAGAAATATATTGATAACAAACGAATTTTTGTACACAGAAGTGCATAATTTAATGCCAGATATATAAATTTATGTTATTTCACAGATGCCTGATGAGGGGCAGGTGGGCGGGCATGATAATCTATCAACTAAGTAATTAATTAAGTGGTAAAATTACTATTCTAGCATCATGAATGATCTTGTACATGTAAATTTAGTTTAATCAAATTGAATTAGGTGTGTACTGTATGAAAATGTGAAAAATAAGATGAACTTTTCAATATTTGTTCAACACATTTTTTAGAACTTGAAGAGCAGAAGATGCATTCCATGACTCTTATGTGATATAGAAGACAAAGAAGAGCTCTTGAGAATGGGAAAAAAATGCGAGTTTTACAGTCAATGAACACACCTCACGACACAAGTCCATCCTGATTCAGTAAACTATTCTTCTAAGGAAACACCATGACTTAGTTAAGATCAAGTTTTGGTGTCAGAAGACTAATGTATCTAAAACATTGCAAAATTAACCTGCAAGTGTCTTATGTGAGCCTACTGAATAAGGATTCATTACTGAACAGTTGAAGGAAAATCACTATATATTATAATGATTTTTAAAAAAAGATGTGTTGTTTGGATAACATTGTGATCCATGTTTGTTGAATAAACAACTTTGCAAAAATGTGTTGTTCTGTGTTAATATTATAAATTTACTAATTACTGGTATGTCAACATAGATTACAATAACACTGAACAAACTTCAATAAATTTTAAAGTTTCATGCAGTTTCTGCAGTAGAAAATGACACCTATTGATTTTCTGGTCCAAAGGTCACCAGGTGCAATACAATACTCTGTACAATTTATGTCTGATCAGTTTCTTCAGAACCCTTTGATTGATAGTGATATTTCATACAGGGGTTGGTCACTGGTAGTATATGACCCCCATTGATTTTCAGGTCAAAAGATTAAAAATGGCAGGGGCCTCCGTGGCCGAGTGGTTGGAGCATAGCGTTCAAAATGACACGGCCTCAGTCGGCGCGGGTTTGAATCCCGCTCGCGCTGGTATTAAGTGAGAAAGTTTCCCAATTTACTTTCGGAAAGTCGGTGGTCTCTTCCCAGGTACATTGTATCTGGGTTCTCACTTTCACCAATAAACACTGGGCACCACCAGAAAACTGAAAAATTGTTGAGTGTGGCGGAAAATATTAATAAATCAATCAATTAAAAATGACAAGATGCAATGTAGCTAGTACTCTATGCAATGGTGTCCCCCAATATCTTGGGCCTGTTGTTCAATTATGATATCTCATATGTTGGTTGGTTATGAATAGTAGATGACCCTAATGATTTCCAGGTCAAAGGTCAACAAATACAAGGCAGTACAATGAACAATTTATTGGTATCTACCCAATATCTTGAGAAGACTTTTTATAGTTATTGATAATAGTTTACATGACAATACAGTACATGTAATATATCTCGTTTATGGAAATGATTGCAAAATCTACTTGGTGTTTGGGGAGGGGGGGGGGGTCCTACTGGATTACAGTTTATGTTTACATGGGTTTTTTTAATCACTCTAACTAATTTTTATTAATATGTTAAACTTCTCCATGTTTATTTTTGAAACATCAATTGCTCATATTGTTCATTTTAACTGAAAATGGTGTAGGTTGTATTATTTGTCATTAGTATGAATTTTTGGCAAAATGCCCAAATCTACAGTTTTCGTACTACAATAGATCAATTGTACTACATTTCACCATTAATCTATTTATATAAATTAGGAGTCTTTGATATGGACACCCTTTGATGCCAGTTGATTATGCTGTATGTATTTTCCAAATTATCTAAATTCATCAACGAAATCCAACAAAAAATCCCGTTTTGGCAAAATGCCCAAATCTACAGTTTTCGTACTACAATAGATCTATTGCACTACGTTTCACCATTAATCCTTTTATATATATTAAGAGTCTTTGATATGGACATCCTTTGATGACAGTTGATTATGCTGTATGTATTTTCCAAATTATCTAAATTCATCAACGAAATCCAACAAAAAATCCCGTTTTGGCAAAATGCCCAAATCTACAGTTTTCGTACTACAATAGATCTATTGCGCTACGTTTCACCATTAATCTTTTTATATATATTAAGAGTCTTTGATATGGACATCCTTTGATGACAGTTGATTATGCTGTATGTATTTTCCAAATTATCTAAATTCATCAACGAAATCCAACAAAAAAATCCCGTTTTGGCAAAATGCTCAAATCTACAGTTTTCATGCTACTACTGATCAATTGCACAACGTTTCACCATTAATCTTTTTATATATATTAAGAGTCTTTGATATGGACATCCTTTGATGGCAGTTGATTATACTGTATGTATTTTCCAAATTATCTAAATTCATCAACGAAATCCAACAAAAAATCACTTTTTAGCAAAGTGCCAAATTATAATACATTGGTACAGCGGTCAGTAACACACTCTTTACCATAGGTGGATATAGATATCATAAATTAGGAGGGAATTTTATGGGGAATCGAGATTTATGGAGAAAATTAGTTGTCTTTTTCAATATTTTATATACCACAAGGACAAAACATGGGCAAAACGGACTGAATTTTTCAGTTCAATTAGCCCTCATAGACTGCTGTCGGTTTCCATGGCAACGGATGGTAGAAATTCGGTGGTGTGGTTGAAATTATGTAAGTTGGTGCAAGTAAAGTTAATACTGTGAAAATCAAAGAAATCTGTGACATTGAGTGGCCAGACCCTATCTGATTTCTTTGATTTTTACATAAAATTGATCTTAAAACGTTACATATTTTGAACTAAGAATGGACAGGCTCAGGTAACATCAATAATATGATGTAATTTTATTCAAGGCAGAGCAAACTGCAATGGAACCTCATTATATATGTAAAACTTATACAGTACCAATTTTGATGCACCAGATGCGCATTTCCACATATAATGTCTCTTCAGTGATGCTCAAGTCGAAATTTTGGAAATTCAAAATGACGGAAAACGTGTAAGACCTAAAAGGAAAACTGGAGCCAAATTCGTCCAAGGATCAGAGCTATGCATGAGGGAGATATCATCGTTAATTTTGAAATGAATTTCTAAATTTTATCCCAGCAATTGTATGTATATGTGTTTCCTTTCTCAAGCGTTTAAGTTTGTCTACTGGCAATATGGATATTTTTCTTTCTAAATGTAAAACTTTTACGGTATCAATTTTGATGCACCAGATCCGTATTTCAACAGATAATGTCTCTTCAGTGATGCTCAACTGAAATTTTTGGAATCCGAAATAACAATAAATTTGTAAAAGCTATTTTAGGGGAAAAACAGAGTGCCAAAAAAAGGGAGTCAAATTCATCTGGAAAAGAACTATGCTTGAGGGAGATAATCCTTAATTTTGAAATTAATTTCTATATTTTACCACAGCAATTAAATATACATCCATATTTTCAAGCTAGTAACGAAGTACTTAGCTAATGGGCTGTAGAGATCCTCGGGGACTATCAGTCCACCAGCAGAGGCCTCTACCCAGGGATATATTGATAAATTATTGTTATAAAGATCTACCTATTCACTACATATATTGATAAATTAGTATAAAGATCTCCCAATTTACTACATGCAAGGTGAAGATAACGAACAGTGATCAATCTCATAACTCCTATAAGCAATACAAAATAGATAGTTGGGCAAACACGGACCCCTTGACACACCAGAGGTGTACATTGATAAATTGTTATAAAGATCACCCTATTTACGACGTATATTGATAAATTATTGTTATAAAAAAATTCCCAATTTACTACTTATATTGATAGATTATTATTATAAAAAAAAGTTCTTTCTCTCACAGAATGGACAGTTTTTGGCTTATATCCTTTACATAATCAGATATTATATGACCGAGTGTCTGACATATTGAAATTTAATACCTCAATGATAAATTCTCTCACACAATGGATAGTTTGAGGCTTATATTCTACTTAAAACATTACATCTTTTGTTCTAAGAATGGACAGGCTCAGGTAAACCCATTGGCAATGAAAATTAGGAATAAAGCTATTTTTGATTGATTGTTGATTGATTGATTAATGTTTTCCGCCACACTCAACAATTTTTCAGTTATCTGGTGGCGCCCAGTTTTTATTGGTGGAAGAGAGAACCCAGATACAATGTGCCTGGGAAGAGACCGCCGACCTTCCGAAAGTAAACTGGGAAACTTTCTCACTTACCGGCGCGAGCGGGATTCGAACCCGCGCCGAGAGAGGTGAGAGGCTGTGTGATTTTGAGCGCTATGTCACGGAGGCCCCTAGCTATTTTTGAATAGTCTGACAATATAATCATTATTGCGTAGAAGTCTGTTTCTTTTGTTCATTTATTGGACAGTGTCAGGTAAATAAACTTGTACTGCAGGTTTTAAATACACTGAATCCAGCGAAAATCGAATACAGTATGGAAATATGTCTTTCAAATTTATGATTTTGATGCGATATAATATCAGCGATAAGAATTTTAAAAAATTGTGAATCTTAAAATTGAAGTAGAAAATTCTACTAAGGGGAAATCTCGTTTTAAGTGTTTCAGTGATTTTTCATCTGTAGATGAAGTGTTGCACAAACATGGGAAGTAAAATTTTTACTTATCTTCATCTTTCATGTAAAACATACGGTACCAATTTTGATGCACCAGATGCGCATTTCGACAAATAATGTCTCTTCAGTGATGCTACCGAAATGTTCGAAATCCGAAATAACAATAAACTTTTAGAGCTATTCTAGGGAAAATAGCTAAAGAGTGCCAAAAAAGCGCAGTTAAATTCATATATATACTACTCAAAATTTGATAAGATTGATCACTGTTCGTTATCTTCACCTTGGATAAGAATCACTAGGTTATATGTGTGTTATTTACCACTAACATAACAAGAGACATAAATTTGACTCAGAAACGTGTTTACTCAGGTTATGAATGAAAATTCATGAACGGCATGAACTTTTATCAATACGGAATGCTTGAAATCTGATAACAACACCAAAAGGTTTTTCTTTACAAAAAGTTAACAGCAAACCAGAGAAAGAATTACACAGTTTTTGGGGATAGTCCATCATTACACTTAGTCGATGAAGTGTCAATACCGGGTATGGCCTCCCCTTGCATCAATGACGGCTTGACAACGTCGAGCCATGCTGTCAATAAGCACCGGATGTTTCCAATGGGAAGGTTGTTCCACTCTTCCACGAGGGCGTTTCCGAGCTCTGCCAAAGTCGTGGGTTGTGATCTACGGCGTGAAAGGGCAACCCGCAGTATGTTCCATATATGCTCAATCGGGTTCAAGTCTGGCGAGCGCGCTGGCCAGTCAATACGGACAATTGTCTCCTGCTGAAGGTACTGCTCCACTTTCGCCGTGTAGTTCGACTCTTCAGAGTGTAACGAGTTTGTTATGGCTGGATATATTTTTTCTACTTATTACCTATACCATGGACATTTTGTGCAATTTTACTATATAGATAGATAGATAGATAAATAGATAGATAGAAATATAGAAAGATAGATAGATAGAAATATAGAAAGATAGATAGATAGATAATAACATTTTTGAGAATTTACGTAAAAGACTAAGAACAATGCAGTGACCTTTCAAGTAAAGAGTAAACTTGAAAAATTATAATACTATCAAACTTCGTAAAGAATTTGGATTTGTTTTGACGTATTATTAGTATTTTTGTGATATCGTCTCTTTACACCGCAGGCTGATTCAACAAATCGATAAGCTTTTCTAGGAGTATGATATCTAATGTAACGTTCAGTATCACTTCCTCTTAAACTCATGTTAATTCTAGAACTTGACAGGACTGATTCAATGGTTCGGCGGAAAATAAAAGTAAACTGAGTTTTTAGCAATTATTTTGCCATGCATGCAATTATAACAGTTCGGTGGAAAATAAACGTAGACTGAGAGTTGATGCCTGTTTAGTTTGTCCTTACTTACCAGTACTTGGCATTTCACAGGAGGGAATGTGCGAAGAATCTGTGTACAAATATGATACATAATATTATTTTAAATATTCTTTTCTCTCTACAAAATTATATAAAGTTTAACAAATCAACATATTAATTTTATGCAAACGAGAAATCATAGCTAATACTCATTTTCAACTCCGGTCGATTTTAAAAGTTGTCAGGGCTGATCCAAGGATTCCGTAGATGAAAAGTTCATTACGATAAAGTTTCTATACATGCTAATGTAACTGTTGATGTGTTTTATCTATACTTACATCCTGAGTCCGTTCCATGCACATCTGGAATGGTAAAAATATAGAACATAGTATTATGGTAAGTATTGCTTATCATGCAAATGCATTCATTTTCTGCAAACGAAAACTAATGAAATAAACACCATAAAAGGTGAAGATACACAATAACGAAACAATACTGGCTGACACGTCGCCCAGTATAAAGAGGTGTCACTCTATGATGTCTATGAGGGACACGGGATCCTACAGATCGGTTGGTGTCCCTCGGATTATCCTTCGATGTATCAAAGATTTGTCTGATGTGCAATCGTCAAATTGGCAGCTTTGGTACAGAAACCAAAATTTTAATACCAAAATTAAAGACTGTGATGTAAAGTAGAGATAAACAGCAAACTGAAAACTTAGGTTGCCTTTAATATCTACTTTCAATAAAATATCTAAGTATGAAGCAGAAATGGACGACTCTGTGATGTCTTTTATTTCGAGTTCACTGGGATATATCGAATTGACATATGAATGAAAATTATTATTGTTACTAGATAAAACGTCGTTGATATATTTAAATGTCGAATTAAAGGCCACAGCAACAGTTTTTTTCTTCTCACATAGACGTTTATGAATAAATTCTGATTCATATGATTATAAAAACAGATCAGCTAACAAAGGAGACCCCTCTGGTGTGTCCAGGGGTCCGTATTTGTCCAACTATCTATTTTGTATTGCTTGTGGGATTTGTGAGATTGATCACTGTTCGTTATCTTCACCTTTCATTATCATCATTGTGTTGAAATTGGAAAGCATAACAACATCAAAATTATCTTCTGAAATGATGAAATTGTATGGTAGTACATGTACACTCATCGCTGGAGAAGGTTGGTATTCACCTTTTTCTTTCTTGGACACCCTTTGCATCATCAGTTGCCTATCGTTACTGTCTTTGTATTTTTCTGTACTGATGGGTATTTTTTCTGCGATGTTATCCCTCCCTTTCTGCTTCGTGGCAGATGAAGGAATAGTCATTAACGAGCTTTCTACATCACGGGTAACTGTATTCTTAGCACAGATCAAGATTTCAGGGACACAAAGAAAAAACCCGAGAAATACATGGCAACTTTACAAGTTTCCCAAGTTAAAAAACAAATGGGCATTAGAATCTGACTCCATAATTCATGTTGATGATAAAACAAGTCATTATTGGATGCAGTGGGGTTTTGTGATGAAATGGTATGATTTTTACAATTAAAATTTCTCCATAACAATATTATGGATTAGATATACATATATAATATTTTGACAGTATATTGTCAACTTTCTTCCTGACAATACATTGTATGCATATAAGCAACGCAACCTCAGACAGGGTATTATTCTCTTAAATCTCTCAAATTCGGGCCAACATGAGTATAAGCATAGCCCTGGTGTAGGAAATTCATATGTTCTGGCAACGTATATGCCTTGTATCAATTTCGAACTTTCTCTATTCTACTTTAGTCCAATGAACCCTTTGATCGTGCTTCAGGATATGAATACTCTATCTGACTATGTGAACTTCTAAATTATCTTTCTTTACAAAATTGTGACCAGTTAAATGCAATTGAAACTTTTCGTTAGTGATCTTGTCCAAGCGAAATCACCTATTGTTAAATCACATATAATTGTTAGGATGGCTCAGTGGAGACTATTGATTTGTTTATTAAAAGAAATTGCTCAATGGTAAAGCGGTATCAAGAGCTCTGCGTGGTCATTATTTAGTGGAATCCGCCCTTAGCAGCATCGTGATCAAAAAAGCCTTTGGAATTGCTGAAGATCTACAAAGCAGTGACACTTGTAATTCAAACAAGGACCTCAAAGAAGTGCAAGAAATATATGAGGACCTTCTGAAGGGGAACATAACAATCGTTGATGCTGTATATAATGCAGTTTTTGATAGAATAGAAAGTGTACTCTCCAATTATAAGGATTTACTATCAGAATGCAGAACGGCAAATTTATGGTTCCAGTATCTTGAAATGATTGATCTTGTCCAGAAATTTATCAGAGCAGAAAGAACAGGTGACTGGCTGCTTTACTTAGACACCGTTCAAAGAATGCTGCCATATCATGCCGCTTCTGGACACATTTTGTATCTTAAATCCGCTTACATCTACCTTTCCGATATGCAGAAGCTTCAATCATCACATCCCTTGATATATGAATCTTTCTTGTCTGGGAAACATGTGATAAGAAGATCAGATCGTTTGTGGGCTGGTATCTGGACAGACCTGACAACTGAGCAAGTTCTCATGAGAAGTCTAAAGACATCTGGTGGTCTCACAAGAGGGCGAAGTATAACAAGAGTACCAACGAACTCTGTGGGTCTTATCTTCTTCCTTGTGTACCGAATTCAGTCTTGCAATGCAGACCCTTACAGAGACATTGTACACATCTAGTGAGCAGCATAAAGACACGTCTCATTCGCGCATAAATAGAGATGAAATCGATACGACCAGAATTGTAGCTTATCTGAAAGAGAGTGCACCTTTCCAAGAAGACCTCAAGGATCTTCAAGGTTTACACGATGGTGTAACAGCTGAATCAAATGTCAATGTTGACAAAAGTCTTGAGATTGGTAGGCAGGTTATTCAATCAATGGTCGGAAAAGATGTAATGAAACATGTTTTCAAAAGGAAGGATCATGGAATCACCCTAACATTAACACACTCAGTTAAAGTCGATGATGGAGATAGTGTCAATGTGGATCCACAATTGATGTTTCAACGTCTCAGTGCTATTGCTAAAGATAGTTATCCGGACTTGAGTTAGGTTTTCAGATACGAACTGACAAGTATTCCACCAGCACTTTTTGGTAGTTCAGGTCTTCCGAGAGAAGCTAGCAAAAGTCAACTTGCAGATGCTATTTGGTCAACAGGTGATTGCAGTAGCTATGGAGCATCTCTAAATAAATGTTCTACATTCGTATTTAATGGAGGATCTCTGCTACACAGTTTTAACTGGCCACAGAAATCAACTTTCTAACAAATACTGACGATCTACGTGCAATATGTCACCCACAAATTTACAAATGCCTGTGTTGTATTTGATGGCTACAACAACGCACAATCAACCAAGGATCTCACCCAACAGAGAATATTAACGGATTTACAGTCTAGGAATACTATATTCAATGAATCTACTGTATGCACCGCGAAAAGAGAGCATTTTCTGTCAAACAAAGAAAAAAAATATTCAAATGCTGTCTACAAGACTCCGAGAAGCTGGTTGTGAAGTAATACAATCTGAAGCAGATGCAGACCGTACTTTGGTTTTCACAGCTCTTCAGAAAGTGAGAACTCAGTCCGTTGCTTTAGTTGGCGAGGATACTGATTTGCTCATACTATTACTTTATCATGTAGAGCCTGATATCGAAAAGGAGTTATTCATTTATTCCGACAAACAAATGAAAAACCATCGGATTTGGAACATATGTAACACAAGACAGATTCTTGGAAAAGACCTATGTCAGTGTCTCTTAGTGATGCACGCTTTGACGGGATGTGATACAACATCTAGGCTGTATGGAATCAGTAAACAGGTCACACTCAAGAAGATGAAGGCAAATTTATACTTTTATGTAAGATCCAGTAAGCCTTTCCTAGATAAATTTGCCTCTGTCACTAAATTGGAGCAAGTTGGAGAGGAGATGTTGGTGTCATTGTATGGGGGCATTACGAGGAGAAGGTTTGGATATCCTGCGATTCAGAAAATTTGTTACCAAAATGTCAAAGGTAGAGAAACATATTGATGTACACAGTCTCCCACCTACTTATGAATCTGCAAAGCAACATATATATAGAGCGTATCATCAAGTACAACAATGGATAGCAAACTACTTGGACGCGACAAAATGGGGATGGAAATTGAATGACACTGGTTATCTTCTACCGATTAAGACTAAATTGGCACCAGCACCGTCCGATCTTTTGAAAATAATTCGTTGCAATTGCCAAAACAACTGTGACTCAAAGCGGTGCAGTTGCAGACGACACGGAATTAAATGTTCAATTTGTTGTGGAGAATACCGTGGTACAAGTTGTACGAATGCTGAACCTTGCCATGATGACGATGACTAATTTATCATTCAATTGAATATTTTTTAATTTAAATATTTTTAGTTTCAATTTAGTATACACATAAACACTATATAACAAGTTTGGCCCCACCCTGGGGTCAGAACCCCTACCCCGGGGATCATGAAATTTACAAAATTAATAGAGGCCTCCCCGCTCTCCATCACCATGCATTTAGTTTTTCTTACACTGTGTGGCTCTTGAAAGGAAGATTTGTGAAAATTGGTCAGTTTTGGGCAGTTTTTACCCCGCCCCTAAGGCCCCAGAGGTGCAGGAATCCTGAAATTTATAATTTATGCACCCCCCCCCCTTGTTCCAAAGATTCTTCATACCAAATATGAAAAGAATTGGAATGATATTTATCAAGAAGTTAAAATGTCTATTGTTCACACATTTAATAACTCACAATTTTGGCCCCAACCTGATACCAAAACCCCTACCCCTGGGATCATGAAATTTACAATTTTGGTAAAGGACTACCTGTTCTTTCTAAATGTCTATTCAGTTTTGATATAGTATCAACAACACTAAAAAAGATGTTATTTAAGTGTTTTACACATAAACACTATATACCGAGTTTGGCCCCACCCTGAGGTCAAAGCCCACACCCCGGGGATCATGAAATTTACAATTTTGGTAGAGGTTTTTCCCCCTTGTTCCAAAGATACTTCATACCAAATTTGAAAAGAATTGGACTGGTAGTTATCAAGAAGTTAAAAATGTCCAATTATTAACGGACGACGCACGACGACGGACGACAAACGATTGCAATAGGTCACCTGAGTTTACTCAGGTGGCCTAAAAAATCATTTTAATTTTTCCTTCAAAGTGTAATTTTCAAAAAGTTTTAATAATGTTAAAATTTGTTTATATGGTGTTGAAAATGCACGTTAAAAAATATCCTGATTAGCATTTCAGCATATATTTCATAAACAGTCATTTATGCAAAATCAAATTCATATATAACATTTTGCATACGAAATTCTTTTAGAATAACAATTTGTTGAGCAAGGCATTGAAAAATAATCCCTGGCTAGACAAAAATTAGAGTTAGTTGAAGTTGGTGTATTAGCAGTCTGGTGGTACACCTAATAGTATACTAGCGGAAAAAACAAATTTAATATAATTTTTCTATATTCATTGTTTATAGTTATAAGATTTAACAATTGATAAAGATGAATTTGCGAAATGCTGACTTCAATCGAGACTGTTGAAATCCCTGTACCATCAACTTGTTTGTCAGTAGCTTACTTCGATTTAAAAACTGACTATACCCAGAACAAGCTCTTGCATATCGAATCAGTTGAGATATATAATAACCATATGCAGGTGATAATGGAATATTGCTACATAAATGTGGGAAGTTGACGATGAAGAAGCTGAAATCATCCCGTTTGTCATACAGTTGAGTTGTCAGTTTGCCGTTCATGTCTACTTTCAATAAAATATCTAAGTATGAAGCAGAAGTGGACGACTCTGTGGTGTCCTTTATTTCGAGCTCACAGAGATATATCAAATCGACATATGAATGAAAGCTATCATTGTTAATAGACAAAACGTCATCGATATATCTAAATGTCGAATTGAAGGTCACAGCGAGAGATTTTTACTTCTCACATAGAAGTTTCTGAATAAATTCTGCTTCATATGAATATAAAAACAGGTCAGCTAACAAAGGATCACAATTCGTGCCCATGGGAATTCCAACAGACTGTTGGAAGACCT
>NC_079171.1:64575898-64653398 GCF_947568905.1 Ostrea edulis
GAAGATGCACACTGTACGCTGTCACATTTAATCTATTCTAAAGCAGTCCAGAAACATACATGGACAATTCGTTAGAAGTAAAACGACAGCTATAGATCAGGCTGCATCCGATATTCTCACAAGTGAGTGGCAGACAAAGAAAATTACAGACAAGCAGCCACAACCACACACATGGTGACACAGTACGTGTACAGTCATTTAGGGTATTTCGGGTCACTTTTTACATTTTTAGTGCAGTAAATAAAACTAACATGGTTATTATTGATTGTTGGGTATTACTGGGAAGTACATTTTCCGAGTGAATAGATCTATAAATCGATTTGGGTTTACCTTTGATAAAACGACTCTAATGGGAGTTTTACTTGGACCAACGATTGGGGGTATTGCGGGTCACTTCCGGTTATTTCGAGTCACTTCGTAAAAGTATATAAAATCTAAATAAAAGGCTTGCTAATATCGTTTTGTGACCATGATTAGGTAGTATTGCTATAATTTATTTTTAATTTTGTCAGAAATGTATTTTTAATGGACAAATGACTTACGTTTTAAGTTGATATGCACACGCGATGTAACGTGTGCGGATCTAGCAGACGGACCAAAATAATATTTCATCTGTCAATCACTGTTTATACTCTTTTAAATTAATTCAACTAGAAGTTGAAATTTCACTAGGTATTTTAAATACTTTTAGAAATTCTACAATGCTTTATAAGGCTTGATAAAGATATATTGTATAGCTATATTGTTAAAGAAAGAGGCTGAAGTGGATCGTGGCAGCGATAAGATGTCTTTTGTTACATTGAACAGCCAAAATTTAATCATAATTAATCAATTTTACAATCTATAATTAATGATAACACATTTTCTAAAAATAAGAATGAAAATGTATATTGTAAACATCAACATGCGGCACAGCAAAGACTCGACGAAGATGTACGTTTTAAAAGGCACGTGACCCGAAATACACTAAATCGAAGGGGGTAAGAAATACGCTATTAACTCCAACGATTTTATTGTAATTAAGTTTAGTAAAGTTGCATTCGAAAGTGTATAAAATTACCTTTCCAGCAGTATATAATGTGCATTGTTTCGCCAATCGTAACATTCACAACATCGATGAAAATAACAATGTCTCCATTTTGGACACGCAAAATTCTCCGATCGCGATAGCATGCCAATTAATCAAAGTGTTAATTATGCTGTTTATTTTTAGTATTTCAATTGTTAATTGTGTGAATACGTAGAATAAACCTTCCTGGACGTGACTGCAACAATATTTTCTTTTACGTTTAGTGTGAACTGTTATTGAATAAACCCGACGACTCCCAACAATCGGGGTGACCCGAAATACCCTAAATGACTGTACTGTACATAGTGTCAGACGATTTTTTTGCTGGTTATTATTTATATTGCACAATTTCATTATAGAGTTTGGGTCCCTAATTCCCATATTTGTTTTCCTGTGCATTTTGTTTATTTAATTGCATTCATGGAGGCAAGCAATTATCATATAATGTTATTACAAACACACATAAGACACTACCCCAAAATTTAGTTAAATTTGACTTAGATTGTGTTTACTTGAACTTGTTTAAGTTAAACAATTACATTGTATTTTATGAAATGTAAATTACTTTGCTGGTACAGTAGTAAAGGAATTCTAGGAAGGTTTCACACAAAAATTTGCTTGACTGTGTTTGAATTTCCTGTTCTTTCACGATTGTCTATATTGAGCTCGCTTTGCAAGCGGCACATTGCGCCTTGCTACACTTGCTATTATTATATGTTCATGCTTTTTACAGTGAATAAAGCTCATATTATATTTATATCCTTTTCATATCAACAATTGTGACATCACAAGGGTTTTAATGTAAACAATGTAATTGATAAAGTCACATGAAGTGGATTCGAATATCTAACAGTATAAAAACACAAACTAAAACACTGTGTAAATATGGGATAGCTGAATAATAAATTTTACCCTAAAAAGTAATCCAGATAAAGACGAAAATTCAGCTCATTTTCTCAACGTTTTCCTCCCTTCGAATTTACACACCATGCTGACATTAAGAACTCTCGGGATTGTTCATAGTGAATTCACTGAGTTTGAGTTTGAGTAACGCCCGTGTTTATCTTGCTACATTGTCAATACATGGAAACGAATTCTTTTGTTAAACTGGGTCCGTAGGACAATATCATTTTAACAATAGAATGTTCCATCATCTTCTTGCATGCCCTCAAGGGCCTAAATTTAGTCTCAATAAATCTTATCTTATTGTACCAGGACAAGGCATTTCATATATGCCTGATTAATTGTTTTCATTGAAAAATATTCTTATATTTGTTATTCATAATATATTTATAAATACATACAATATGGCGTAATATGGGCACAGCATTAATTGCATCTAATTGCTGAAAATGGACATTAACATAGACATGACCTAATCTGTGAATCTTAAAATATGCCTTCATTCACATGATATAAGATTTATACAGCTGTTATACTGCTTTGTCTTAAATGATTATTTTATAATTTTTATTTTGAGTTTGTTTTCATGTGACGTCAATAAACCGGAAGGCGGCCATATTGGCGATATTGATTTTCAGCACGTTGTTATACCTGAGTACCTCGAGGCATTTAAATCTATGTTAAGCATGGTGAATTATTGTCGTGTCCTTGACTGTCACAATAGATCAGATCGAGAGTCGCACCTGCAGTATTACAGGCTTGATAAGCAATATTTTGATGGTAAAAATGACAGAGTGCTGTACTTTACTGGACTTCAAACATTTCACATTTTGTTAGCATTATATACATTTCTTGAGCCAGCATTACCAGTCAAGAAGACAGTGAACAAATTTAAGATGTTGATTCTTACATTAATGCGATTAAGACTTAATGTATCAGCAGCCTTTCTTGCTTATGAGTTTAATGTATCATCTGCAACAGTATCGAGGATATTTTCTGTTGTGATAGATGTTATGTATGTGAGAATGAAACCATTAGTATTTTGGCCATCACGACATGATCTACGAAAAACTATGCCAATGCAGTTTAGAAAATGTTTCGGAAGAAAATGTGCTGTAATTATAGACTGTTTTGAAATATTTATTGACAGGCCTACAAATCTCAAAGCTAGGGCTGAAACCTGGTCAAGTTATAAACACCATAATACTGTGAAATTTCTCATAGGCATAACACCTCAACAGCTCCTCAAGGCACAGTGTCATTTATTTCAAATGCCTGGGGTGGACGAGTCAGTGACAAACATGTTACAGAAAACTCCGGTTTTTTGAACATTTTCCCTGGAGACTTGGTACTTGCAGACCGGGGTTTTGATATAGATGAAAGTGTGGGCTCGATGATGGCCCAGGTAAAAATTCCAGCATTTACTCGTAGCAAGTCACAACTTTCACCTGTAGATTTAGAAACAACAAGAAAGATAGCTCATGTGCGCATACATGTAGAACGAGTCATAGGGACTGTTCGTCAAAAGTACACAATTTTGAACGGACCAATACCCATAGACTTTCTGATACGCAAAGAAAATGAATCTCACACTTTAACTGATAAGATTGGATTTGTATGTTGTGCCTGTGTGAATTTAAGCAGTTCTGTTGTTGATTTTGAATAATAAATATGATTCTTATCTAAAATTCAGTTTTATTTTGCATCTCGAAGTAAAATAAAAACAAAAAGAACATACATGTACGTACATGTATCAGAACAGCTATGCTTATTACTTTTGAGTGTCTGTGTGCAGATAGTTTCAATCCATGCACATGTAAGCAACACTTAAATTTTTTGTCCCTTATGAGTGATAGATGCAAATTAAAAACAACATGAAAAAATAAGAGAATTAATGATCATTTATTTCTTAATAAATTTCCCCCTCTTTTTTCTCTGATATTTGTCAAGTTTTCTACAGTCTGGACAGTACCATTTACCCCTAGGGGCACTACTTATACCAAGACACAAATAATGGAACCACTGAACTGGGCATTCCTCATTGTCGCACAGTATCATTTTGCCAGACTCTACTTGAGCACAAAAACACCAAATTTCCTCATCACCACTCGTTCCAGCATTTGTTGAAATGTTCTGAGATGTAGCAAGTTGCGTACTAAATGGCAGACGTGTATAAAATCTTTTTGTCATTGTCATCAACACAATCAATACGATCAAATACAATCGGGGAAACTTATTTAGCGACGCTTTCGACTTTTTGTTTACTCTCCAATGCCTCCAATATGGTCGCTAATCCGGGTCACCGGGTCAATCGTGACGTATGTGCAAACATGTACAGATTTTTGCTGACCTCATCAATGGGTGCAGATTGATCTATTATGCCCGAATAAAAGTCGTAGTAGAAGTCCATTTAAATGTAAATATATCTTACTACATAACTTCAAAATTCTTTCACAAGAAATTACCCATACCTTCACCTAGTTTGTCAGCTGTCAAGGAGAATACGCGGGTATTAAAATGAAAGTTGAATGGGGAGGTGAATACCGATCCCGACCAGAATCAAGACGAAGAAAATCAGAAATTTTACAATAATAGGGGAAAAATCGAGGCGGGCGGGGATGAGAATCTATATAAAAAAAAAATATCATTCATGGTCTAACACATCTATGGCGATTGACAAGAAATTGCACGGATGTAAGAGAGTATAAACAAGATTGCAGCACTGCAGAATGACAAGAAATCAAACACTCGATGCGCATTTTCAACACCCATAATATGCCTTACCCCAATCAGCTGTTTACAGTGGTTTACACAGGAACTTGGACCTACGTTAGATACCACCACACAAAAAGAAATCCAGAGAAAATTTTAATTTTTAGGACTTATGAAGTATTCTTTTAACATCAGTTTGAAAATAGTTAATCTAGAGCATTTTTAATATAATATTATAAGTATAATCTAACATTAATAAATGTATGTTACCATCTAATATGCATCATGCAGCTTATCATAATCATCCTGACCGTGTGGTCCCAAGAATAATTATGAGAAAAAGAATTAACGGGGACCAAATTCATTTATTATAAAACTTACAAAATCTCATGTTGCTATGACACATATATGTGTGCACATTCATATCGTTTATTAGTTGAATTATGAAATATTGTGAAATGAATACAGCTTCTCGGAGTTTGAAATGCGTTCAAAACATACATTAATTGGATTGCGAGGTCGGCTTTTGGTTTTCACTTGTAATTTATATATGTTTAAGTACAGAAAATTTATATAGAAGGTTCACTCGGCTATATATTAGCATATCTAATATGATATCACATGACTTTGTTGATCACCTGACGGTCATTTATAATTGTTTGAAGCGTTTCACATAAATCGCTTTAAAATAGCGCAGCAAATTTATTTTTAACTTTTTGTTTGATAAATGAACACACCGTATCCTTGTGTACCCGAAATGTGCTTGGGAAAAATGGTAGTATTACTTGCGTACAAAATACACGTATTTCATGAAGAGTTCAACTTACCGACACATTTGAGGGTAATCTGTATTCAAGCAAAGCCATCACACATTTACCCAAGCAAGATTCGGATAGAGAACAAACCCATCTTACGACTTCCGTAAAAGATCTCAAATGAATTCTCATAAATTGCCTGCGCTGGACTCTTTTATAAACACATCATAAACCTACCTCTTACCACTTGTATAAATCAGAGTATATTTCAAAAGTATATTTTTCGAAAACAGTTTAAACACGCTGAATTTCAATCATGGGTAATGAAACAAACTATTTTAAAATATTCGCACATATAAGATATTAAAATACAATTCAGACACGTGGATTTTTAATAGCGTTCTGACATCTTATAGGCAGTTTGAAATACTTAGGTCTAAATTTTTTGACACTCTCCCCGTCATAACAGCTCAAGTTTGCAGTGACTTGACGTCATTTTCGATTATGACGTCATATATTGGTAGTTCGGAGAAGTAAAGGCATAAAGTGCACTGTGATATTCTATAAGGGAATCCTTAACCTACCCGCGTAATATACATTGTGTACCATTTGAAGGAAAAAATATTAACCAATATGTCTGTCTTTTCATTTCAATTGAATTTCTAATGTGCAGCAATCGTGAATGACCTCCCCCCCCCCCCCCCCCCCCCCCACTTGCACTTTAAAATAAGATATAAGATTCTTCACGTCATATTTTATCAAGCAAGTAACAAAACATACCCTTTTCCAGCGTTTCTTTGATATAGAAAGAATCCAGAATTTCCTGCCCAGCCTTTCTGCGTCTTCTTTTTGTCATGTTTGTTGACTCCCGCCTCAAAACATTTATACTTCCGTTCTCTTTACACATGCGCATGCGCATATTACATGTGTGTATCGTCAGAGGTGCGTAAACGAAGATGGCAACTTCAACCCACACAGTATCTGTGTAATCATGTGTTTGATGAAACCCCGAAAGTGGGACACGTTATTTTTTTTTTATTTTTCTAGATAGTAGACATGTTATTTATTTGTTTTGAACGATAAAAAAGATTGGGGACCTAAGTCAAGTCCCCAAACTTTTTGAGGCCCCCTTTTTAAGACTTGCGTATCTGTAGCAGGTCCCCAATATGGCAGAATCACACACACTCACACACACACACACACACACACACCTATATATATATATATATATATATATATATATATATATATATCCAACGATGACTAAGTACACATGATCCACATTTAATTAATTACACTTAGCGCTTTCGCCGTGTAGTTCGGCTCTTCTGAGTGTAATGAGTTTGTTATCGTTGGATATATTTTTTCTACTTATTACTTATACAGTAATACCATGGACATTTTGTGCAATTTTACTATATATATATATATATATATATATATAGATATAGATATAGATATATATAAAGATTGATAGATAGAGAGATAGATAAATAGATAGATAGATAATAACATTTTAGAGAATTTACGTAAAAGACTAAGAACAATGGAGTGACCTTTCAAGTAAAGAGTATAATACTATCAAACTTCATAAAGAATTTGGATTTGTTTCGACGTATTACTAGACACTGTATTTTTGTGATATCTTCTCTTTACATCGCAGACTGATTCAACAAATCAATAAGCTTTTCTAGAAGTATGATATCTAATGTAACGTTCAGTATCACTTCCCCTTAAACTCATGTTAATTCTAGAACCAGGACTGATTCAATGGTTCGGCGGAAAATAAAAGTAAACTGAGTTTTTAGCAATAATTTTACCATGCATGAAATTATAACAGTTCGGTGGAAGATAAACGTAGACTGAGAGTTGATGCCTGTTTGATTTGTCCTTACTTACCCATAATTGACCTTTGAGAGGGATTGCGCGAATAATCTGTGTAGAAATATGATACATAATATTATATTAAATATTCTTTTCTCTCTACAAAATTATATAAAGTTTAACAAATCAACATATTAATTTTGTGCAAACGTAAAATCATAGCTAATCATAGGTAATACTTATTATCAACTCCTGTCGATTTTAAAAGTTTCCAGGGCTGATCCAAGGATTCGGCGGATGAAAAGTTCATTACGATAAAGTTTCTATACATGCTAATGTAACTGTTAATGTGTTTATCTAGACTTACATCCTGAGTCCACTTCAAACAAATCTGGAATGGTAGAAATATAGAACATAGTATTATGGTAAATATTGCTTATCATGCAAATGCATTAATTTTCTGCAAACGAAACCTAATAAAATAAATACCATAAAAGGTGAAGATACACAATAACGATACAATACTGGCTGACACGTCGCCCAGTATAAAGAGGTGTCACTCTATGAAGTCTATGAGGGACACGGGATCCTACAGATCGGTGGGTGTCCCTCGGATTATCCTTCGATGTATCAAAGATTTGTCTGATGTGCAATCGTCAAATTGGCAGCTTTGGTACAGAAACCAAAATTTTAATACCAAAATTAAAGACTGTGATGTAAAGTAGAGATAAACAGCAAACTGAAAACTTAGGTTGCCTTTAATATCTACTTTCAATAAAATATCTAAGTATGAAGCAGAAATGGACGACTCTGTGATGTCTTTTATTTCGAGTTCACTGGGATATATCGAATTGACATATGAATGAAAATTATTATTGTTACTAGATAAAACGTCGTTGATATATTTAAATGTCGAATTAAAGGCCACAGCAACAGTTTTTTTCTTCTCACATAGACGTTTATGAATAAATTCTGATTCATATGATTATAAAAACAGATCAGCTAACAAAGGAGACACCTCTGGTGTGTCCAGGGGTCCGTATTTGTCCAACTATCTATTTTGTATTGCTTGTGGGATTTGTGAGATTGATCACTGTTCGTTATCTTCACCTTTCATTATCATCATTGTGTTGAAATTGGAAAGCATAACAACATCAAAATTATCTTCTGAAATGATGAAATTGTATGGTAGTACATGTACACTCATCGCTGGAGAAGGTTGGTATTCACCTTTTTCTTTCTTGGACACCCTTTGCATCATCAGTTGCCTATCGTTACTGTCTTTGTATTTTTCTGTACTGATGGGTATTTTTTCTGCGATGTTATCCCTCCCTTTCTGCTTCGTGGCAGATGAAGGAATAGTCATTAACGAGCTTTCTACATCACGGGTAACTGTATTCTTAGCACAGATCAAGATTTCAGGGACACAAAGAAAAAACCCGAGAAATACATGGCAACTTTACAAGTTTCCCAAGTTAAAAAACAAATGGGCATTAGAATCTGACTCCATAATTCATGTTGATGATAAAACAAGTCATTATTGGATGCAGTGGGGTTTTGTGATGAAATGGTATGATTTTTACAATTAAAATTTCTCCATAACAATATTATGGATTAGATATACATATATAATATTTTGACAGTATATTGTCAACTTTCTTCCTGACAATACATTGTATGCATATAAGCAACGCAACCTCAGACAGGGTATTATTCTCTTAAATCTCTCAAATTCGGGCCAACATGAGTATAAGCATAGCCCTGGTGTAGGAAATTCATATGTTCTGGCAACGTATATGCCTTGTATCAATTTCGAACTCTCTCTATTCTACTTTAGTCCAATGAACCCTTTGATCGTGCTTCAGGATATGAATACTCTATCTGACTATGTGAACTTCTAAATTATCTTTCTTTACAAAATTGTGACCAGTTAAATGCAATTGAAACTTTTCGTTAGTGATCTTGTCCAAGCGAAATCACCTATTGTTAAATCACATATAATTGTTAGGATGGCTCAGTGGAGACTATTGATTTGTTTATTAAAAGAAATTGCTCAATGGTAAAGCGGTATCAAGAGCTCTGCGTGGTCATTATTTAGTGGAATCCGCCCTTAGCAGCATCGTGATCAAAAAAGCCTTTGGAATTGCTGAAGATCTACAAAGCAGTGACACTTGTAATTCAAACAAGGACCTCAAAGAAGTGCAAGAAATATATGAGGACCTTCTGAAGGGGAACATAACAATCGTTGATGCTGTACATAATGCAGTTTTGATAGAATAGAAAGTGTACTCTCCAATTATAAGGATTTACTATCAGAATGCAGAACGGCAAATTTATGGTTCCAGTATCTTGAAATGATTGATCTTGTCCAGAAATTTATCAGAGCAGAAAGAACAGGTGACTGGCTGCTTTACTTAGACACCGTTCAAAGAATGCTGCCATATCATGCCGCTTCTGGACACATTTTGTATCTTAAATCCGCTTACATCTACCTTTCCGATATGCAGAAGCTTCAATCATCACATCCCTTGATATATGAATCTTTCTTGTCTGGGAAACATGTGATAAGAAGATCAGATCGTTTGTGGGCTGGTATCTGGACAGACCTGACAACTGAGCAAGTTCTCATGAGAAGTCTAAAGACATCTGGTGGTCTCACAAGAGGGCGAAGTATAACAAGAGTACCAACGAACTCTGTGGGTCTTATCTTCTTCCTTGTGTACCGAATTCAGTCTTGCAATGCAGACCCTTACAGAGACATTGTACACATCTAGTGAGCAGCATAAAGACACGTCTCATTCGCGCATAAATAGAGATGAAATCGATACGACCAGAATTGTAGCTTATCTGAAAGAGTGCACCTTTCCAAGAAGACCTCAAGGATCTTCAAGGTTTACACGATGGTGTAACAGCTGAATCAAATGTCAATGTTGACAAAAGTCTTGAGATTGGTAGGCAGGTTATTCAATCAATGGTCGGAAAAGATGTAATGAAACATGTTTTCAAAAGGAAGGATCATGGAATCACCCTAACATTAACACACTCAGTTAAAGTCGATGATGGAGATAGTGTCAATGTGGATCCACAATTGATGTTTCAACGTCTCAGTGCTATTGCTAAAGATAGTTATCCGGACTTGAGTTAGGTTTTCAGATACGAACTGACAAGTATTCCACCAGCACTTTTTGGTAGTTCAGGTCTTCCGAGAGAAGCTAGCAAAAGTCAACTTGCAGATGCTATTTGGTCAACAGGTGATTGCAGTAGCTATGGCGCATCTCTAAATAAATGTTCTACATTCGTATTTAATGGAGGATCTCTGCTACACAGTTTTAACTGGCCACAGAAATCAACTTTCGAACAAATACTGACGATCTACGTGCAATATGTCACCCACAAATTTACAAATGCCTGTGTTGTATTTGATGGCTACAACAACGCACAATCAACCAAGGATCTCACCCAACAGAGAATATTAACGGGTTTACAGTCTAGGAATACTATATTCAATGAATCTACTGTATGCACCGCGAAAAGAGAGCATTTTCTGTCAAACAAAGAAAAAAAATATTCAAATGCTGTCTACAAGACTCCGAGAAGCTGGTTGTGAAGTAATACAATCTGAAGCAGATGCAGACCGTACTTTGGTTTTCACAGCTCTTCAGAAAGTGAGAACTCAGTCCGTTGCTTTAGTTGGCGAGGATACTGATTTGCTCATACTATTACTTTATCATGTAGAGCCTGATATCGAAAAGGAGTTATTCATTTATTCCGACAAACAAATGAAAAACCATCGGATTTGGAACATATGTAACACAAGACTGATTCTTGGAAAAGACCTATGTCAGTGTCTCTTAGTGATGCACGCTTTGACGGGATGTGATACAACATCTAGGCTGTATGGAATCAGTAAACAGGTCACACTCAAGAAGATGAAGGCAAATTTATACTTTTATGTAAGATCCAGTAAGCCTTTCCTAGATAAATTTGCCTCTGTCACTAAATTGGAGCAAGTTGGAGAGGAGATGTTGGTGTCATTGTATGGGGGCATTACGAGGAGAAGGTTTGGATATCCTACGATTCAGAAAATTTGTTACCAAAATGTCAAAGGTAGAGAAACATATTGATGTACACAGTCTCCCACCTACTTATGAATCTGCAAAGCAACATATATATAGAGCGTATCATCAAGTACAACAATGGATAGCAAACTACTTGGACGCGACAAAATGGGGATGGAAATTGAATGACACTGGTTATCTTCTACCGATTAAGACTAAATTGGCACCAGCACCGTCCGATCTTCTGAAAATAATTCGATGCAATTGCCAAAACAACTGTGACTCAAAGCGGTGCAGTTGCAGACGACACGGAATTAAATGTTCAATTTGTTGTGGAGAATACCGTGGTACAAGTTGTACGAATGCTGAACCTTGCCATGATGACGATGACTAATTTATCATTCAATTGAATATTTTTTAATTTAAATATTTTTAGTTTCAATTTAGTATACACATAAACACTATATAACAAGTTTGGCCCCACCCTGGGGTCAGAACCCCTACCCCGGGGATCATGAAATTTACAAAATTAATAGAGGCCTCCCCGCTCTCCATCACCATGCATTTAGTTTTTCTTACACTGTGTGGCTCTTGAAAGGAAGATTTGTGAAAATTGGTCAGTTTTGGGCAGTTTTTACCCCGCCCCTAAGGCCCCAGAGATGCAGGAATCCTGAAATTTATAATTTATGCACCCCCCCTCCTTGTTCCAAGGATTCTTCATACCAAATATGAAAAGAATTGGAATGATATTTATCAAGAAGTTAAAATGTCTATTGTTCACACATTTAATAACTCACAATTTTGGCCCCAACCTGATACCAAAACCCCTACCCCTGGGATCATGAAATTTACAATTTTGGTAAAGGACTACCTGTTCTTTCTAAATGTCTATTCAGTTTTGATATAGTATCAACAACACTAAAAAAGATGTTATTTAAGTGTTTTACACATAAACACTATATACCGAGTTTGGCCCCACCCTGGGGTCAAAGCCCACACCCCGGGGATCATGAAATTTACAATTTTGGTAGAGGTTTTTCCCCCTTGTTCCAAAGATACTTCATACCAAATTTGAAAAGAATTGGACTGGTAGTTATCAAGAAGTTAAAAATGTCCAATTATTAACGGACGACGCACGACGACGGACGACAAACGATTGCAATAGGTCACCTGAGTTTACTCAGGTGGCCTAAAAAATCATTTTAATTTTTCCTTCAAAGTGTAATTTTCAAAAAGTTTTAATAATGTTAAAATTTGTTTATATGGTGTTGAAAATGCACGTTAAAAAATATCCTGATTAGCATTTCAGCATATATTTCATAAACAGTCATTTATGCAAAATCAAATTCATATATAACATTTTGCATACGAAATTCTTTTAGAATAACAATTTGTTGAGCAAGGCATTGAAAAATAATCCCTGGCTAGACAAAAATTAGAGTTAGTTGAAGTTGGTGTATTAGCAGTCTGGTGGTACACCTAATAGTATACTAGCGGAAAAAACAAATTTAATATAATTTTTCTATATTCATTGTTTATAGTTATAAGATTTAACAATTGATAAAGATGAATTTGCGAAATGCTGACTTCAATCGAGACTGTTGAAATCCCTGTACCATCAACTTGTTTGTCAGTAGCTTACCTCGATTTAAAAACTGACTATACCCAGAACAAGCTCTTGCATATCGAATCAGTTGAGATATATAATAACCATATGCAGGTGATAATGGAATATTGCTACATAAATGTGGGAAGTTGACGATGAAGAAGCTGAAATCATCCCGTTTGTCATACAGTTGAGTTGTCAGTTTGCCGTTCATGTCTACTTTCAATAAAATATCTAAGTATGAAGCAGAAGTGGACGACTCTGTGGTGTCCTTTATTTCGAGCTCACAGAGATATATCAAATCGACATATGAATGAAAGCTATCATTGTTAATAGACAAAACGTCATCGATATATCTAAATGTCGAATTGAAGGTCACAGCGAGAGATTTTTACTTCTCACATAGAAGTTTCTGAATAAATTCTGCTTCATATGAATATAAAAACAGGTCAGCTAACAAAGGATCACAATTCGTGCCCATGGGAATTCCAACAGACTGTTGGAAGACCTGATCACCAAAGACCACGAAGATATTCTCAATGAGGAACTCTAGCATATTTTTTATTCCAACTTCAGAGTACTTGTGCGTGGAATCAGAGTGGTGTTTAACAAAGTAAGTTTTTGAATGACTGATCACTAGATATGAATATATCCGTTTTCCGTTTTTGTTGAAGAAGCAACTGTCTATGATGTCAAAACGTCTAGTTTTTAATTTATCGTGAGGAATGGTCGTGTATAGTGTTGAAAAGTCATAGGTTTTAATGCTATTGATTTGGGGAAAATTCTGTGATTTCAAGTTTACTAAAACTTCTTTAGAATTTTTTAGAATCCACATTTGATTAACACCACTTCTGGCATATGTAGTCGCATAGTAAGTTTGAAGTTTCTCCTTCACAACTGTTAACATTTTCGTGAGGAGCAAAGATAGGGGCTTGGTAGAGCACTTAATGGATCCAGCAATGTATCTTTGTTTGTAAGGGTTTTTATGTAGTTTAGGAATCCAGTATAGGTACGGTAACTCATATCCATTGGACCCATTGACTGGAATATTAAATGTGTCTAAAACTGAAGCATGGTTTTGAAGAATTTCATCTTTTGAAAGAGCAGTTGGAGTATAAGTATGGTTACCAAAAGTGGAATTAATGCCAAGTTCGTTTAAAATACAGTTGTAATAATGAGCCTTACAAACAAAGACAATGTTGTTACTAGCTTTGTCAGCTGGAACCAAAACATATTCCTCCTGTAACCTATCTAATTCTTTTATCACTTCTGGTTAACTAAAACAGAAGGATAGATGGTACGTACTTTTGTTTTCATGTGTCTAATGTGGGATTTTAACATCCCTCTTATGCTTTTAACCCATTCTTACAATGTATCAAGTTCTTTTTCATATTTAGCCCATCGTCTGGCATAATCTTCGACAGAACTCATAATAGAGATGAAGTTCTGTGGCCAATTAAAAGACCGAGGTTCTCTGTATTTAGGACCTTTAAGAATAAGTGATTTGAGGTCCTCATTTTCAACTATATCAACATCACCAGTAATGACATGTCCAGCTGGACTATAGTTGAAAGAAGATGAAGAACAAGAACATGTTGGTGGATTACGTATAAGATGGTCTATATCTAAGCACTGTAAAGTTTGTTTATAATTAAAAAGTTTGGATGCAATAGTAGAAGTATAGCTGTAGGAAATACAGGGTGTATACTTGAACTTGAAATAAGTTGGAATGCACAACTGAACCCTTTTATGATGAAGAATGTTGCTTATGTTGACGGCATCTATTCCTTTGTTTGTAAATTTTAGCTAAAGTAACTTACGGCATGATTTGGAAGGAATATCATCCATGGTCCGTGTTGGTTTATAGAGCCTGTGGTAGGCAACATCCATAATCATAGAGTTCAGTCTATATCCAGGTGTTGAAAAATCCAAGTATAGACTAGCCATAGCTTCTTCAAATAACATGTGTAAAACTCTCAATGGAATAGAGTAAAGATTTTTTTCGAATATGATGTGGACCTGGTGTTGAAAAATCCAAGTATAGACTACCTTTTGCTTCTTTAACAAACATATTCAACACTCCCCATTGAATAGAGCAAAGTTGTGTGCAAATACCATGTGGACCCAATTGTCTGTTGACAGTAAAAGTGAATCAAATGTGACATCATTTATACTTGGTCTTTTATATGAGCGATATCCATTACTGCGTGTCCGTCTTTGGGTATTGGGAAAGAGTCCCATCACATTTACGTTATTTCCTTGTGGACTAGTCAAATTTCCCACATCATATACATTATCATTGCATCCATATGGAAATGCAGTGCCTAGGGTCCTGATCAAGTGATCTTCTCGTTGTGTACGAAAAGGGATGCTTAATGTAGGATTGTTTGTGTGATGGTAATTTTTTTCTAAAATCCTTACCCTCATGGACAAGATGGAGTGGTCCGGTGCATTAAAATGCTTCTAAAGAAGTTGGTTACCACCATTATTAATTTGAAATCTGTGCCCCGATATTCTTTTATTAAGTGAACCCTTGATTTCTCCCACATAAATTAAGCCACACAAGTTACACTTAATGGTGTAGACAACGTTAGAAGATTTACAAGTCAGATTATCAAACGTTTTGGTACAGTTAGATTACTACTAAATGAATTTTTAGTGATCAGTATATCACAAGTTTTGCAATTTTTTGCAGAACATTTTGAGATTGAACACATGGTGTCTGAAAAGGAAATATCAAATATATCTCTTAAAGGAACATAACAGTCTTTAATTTGGGTATAAGAATTTTGGTTTTTGTACCAAAGCTGACAATCTGACGAATGTACATACGACAAATCTTTGATATCTCGAAGGATAATCCGAGGGACATCAACCGAACTGTAGGAGCCTGTGTCCCTTATCGACGCCACAGAGTGACACCTTTTTATACTGGGCGACGTGTCAGCCACATATTTTTTTCATTTAAATTAAGCAAAAATATGATTCAAATCTACATTAGTAATTCAGAAAAAGTTTGATATAGATATCCTCCCTAGGTTGAATATTTTAATGAAATAGGTCTTCAAATTTGTATGATATTTTATCCAGTTAATTAATCTTTGATTTTTTTGTAGAATTGGTGATTTATTTCATGCAAAATTTATTCAAAAAATCAGTTATGCTTAATTTTTAAGAAATAAAAAAAATTCAAGATTATTCCGTCCTTAATATTTGTTTTATGCTGTATTTCTTCTGAAAATTGGTGATTTTCATGAAAAATTTAGTTTCAGCAAAGGGACATCTTTGAGGGGCTGTAATTCTTTAAAGTCCACACTAACATACCCTTTTTTATGTTTTAAATGTCTTTCTGATAACGATGTATCACTTAAAATGGTTTATCCAAAACGTTTGATACTTCTGAAAAAATTCAAATCAGGAGAAAACATCCTTAAACTCTTGTTAATTCTAGAACTTGACAGCACTGATCCAATGGTTCGGTGGAAAATAAAAGTAAACTGGGTTTTTAGCAGTAATTTTGCCATGCATGCAATTTTAACAGTTTGGTGGAAGGTAAACGTAGAGTGAGAGTTGTTGCCTATTTGATTTGTCCATACTTACCATCACTTGGCCCGTGATTGGAGGGATGGCGCGAAGAATCTGTGTAGAAATATGAAACATAATATTATCTTAAATATTCCTTTCTTTCTACAAAATTTTACAAAGTTTAACAAATCAACATATTAATTTTGTGCAAACGAAAACTCATAGCTAATACTTTATTTTCAACTCCTGTCGATTCTAAAAGTTACCAGGGCTGGTCCAAGGATTCGTCGGATGAAAAGGGCATGGCGATAAATTTTCTATACATACTATTGTAACTGTTGATGTGTTTTATCTGCACTTACATCCTGAGTCCGGTCCATACACAACTGGAATGGTAGAAATATAGAACATAGTATTATGGTAAGTATTGCTTATCATGCAAATACAGTGAAACTTCTCCAAACCGGCCCCTCAGAAAACCGGTTCTCCCTGAATATCGGCCGATTTTCAAAGTCCCGGCAGAAACCTTAACATTTCCTTACAAAGAAAGTCTCACAAACCGGCCACCCCTGAAAACCGGACATCGGCCACTTTTTAAAGTACAATTGTTAACAAACATGTGTAATTTACCCTTATAATACCGGCCACTATTTGAAGACTAGAAAAGTTTGGCCAGATGGATGATTAAGATCGGCCAGGTGTGAAAAATGACTGACCTACTGGCCAGGTGGGGAATTATCTACCGGAGGTGTGAAAAACACAAGTGGCCTCTATAAGTTCTATAGTTTACCTATTGTCCAGGGTGTTAATTGGTGCTTGGCTAATCCGAGTGACCCTTTCAAATTTCTGTACGAAATGTTATAAACAGATACGCACATATTGAATGAATACAATCAATCCGCCATATTGTTGCACCATGGATATAAGCGGTAGTTAATAAACAACAAACCATGACTGTTAATGATAATTTTCAATAGATAAATGATTTTTTGGGGGTTTCCATAGACTTAAAATTCCTAAGAAACATCAAAATTAAAATTATATATTTACTACTGTACTTTTCAAAAACGTCAAAACAAATTTGTTAACGATATAAGCAATGGACGTAAACAGAGTTTTTATAGGTAAGAGGAATTCCAATAATAGGCCATTAATAGACCTCTGTGTTTTCTTTATGTATCCCGTTATACATTTTTAGTTAAAATTAGATGATTGCAGCAAGACTATTTCTCGTAATAATTACCTGTAGGTACGAACGGACTAGTTTGATCTCCACCGATAATTGATCAGAGATCCCCATATCAAAGCGAGCAGTACCTACTCTGTGTATTAATTGCAGCAATCAAATGGCTATGTGTTTGTTTTGTTTATGAAAACATAAGCCGAAATTCTACATAAATGCTGCTAGTCTACAGATTTCTATACATATATCAAATGCAGTTTTATTTAAACAGAATGTTTTCCATTATTTATGCATGTCAATGTAAAAATGTTTATTCATGTTTAAATAGTTTTAGTGCTATAAATTGAAAATAAACATGTTAGTAAATTATTTTGTTTTATTTCCAATAGTGAAATAATAGTCCTTGAACACCATATTATATGGTTTGTGTTATGTCAATGAAATATCTAAAAAAAAAAAAAAAATTGAGCTGAAACGTCTCTAAATGCTAAATTCTCGGTATACCGGCCACCCCTTTAAACTGGCCGTTATTTTCGGTCCGACAGCTGGCCGGTTTAGAGAAGTTTCACTGTACATTCATTTTCTGCAAACGAAAACTAATAAAATGAACACCATAAAAGGTGAAGATAACAAACAGTGATCAATCTCATGATTCCTATAATGTCAAACTTATACGGTACCAATTTCGATGCACCAGATCCGCATTTTGACAAATAATGTCTCTTCAATGATTCATAAGTAATAGAAAATAAAACGTTGGGCAAACACGAATCCGTATATACATGTATAACGGGGTGGAATCAGGTGCCTAGAAGGAGTGAACATCACTTGTTGACCGGTCACAGCAGCATTAAACGCTGTCTTAATCAAGTAAACGGAGCGATCCGTAGTCAAAATCAATCTGTCAAGAACGGCCTAACAATCGGTATGAAACACGTCAGACAGCATTTGACCCAATGAAACGTTGTATTGGCCAACTCTATCATTATAACGACCATAAAATTTGCAAAATGCTAGCTTTACACGAGACTGTTGAAACCCCTGTAACATCAACTTGTTTGTCAGTAGTCTACCTCAATTTAAACAAGAGGCCCAAGGGCCTAGAATCGCTCTTCTGATAAATTGTACAACCCCACCATTTCTATTCTTAGCCTCTTAGTATTCCAAATCTTTAGTTAAATCCTAAGAATTCAAAAAAAGTAGGTCAATGTGACCTACTTTTTGGTTTACACATTTTGAGAACCCAAGAAATATCAACTGACAAAGTTTGATGATTTTAAGCCAATTAGTATCTGAATATTGAAATATAGCTGTCAAATTCCAATCGTAGGTCATGGTGACCTACTTTCTGGTCAGCGAACTCCGAACATGCAAGACCCATCAACTGACAAAGTTTGATGACTGTAGGTCAATTAGTATTTGAAATATATAAATATAGCCGTCAAATTCCAAAAGTAGGTCAAGGTGACCTACTTTTTGGTCGACACACTCCATTGACTCAAGATGCATCAACTGTCAAAGTTTGATGATTGTAGGTCAATTAGTGACTGAAATATATAAATATAACTGTCAAATGCCAAAAGTAGGTCACAGTGACCTACTTTTTGGTCGATACACTCCGAAGACTCAAGATGCATCAACTGACAAAGTTTGATGATCGTAGGTCAAATAGTGTCTGAAATATAGTAATTTAGCTGTCAAATACCAAAAGTAGGTCACGGTGACCTACTTTTTGGTTGACACAAACCGAAGACTGAAGACGCATCAATTGACAAAGTTTGATGATCCTAGGTTTTACAGTGCCCAAAATATGCATCTAAAATTGAAAATGTAAAATTTGAATATCTGCAAAATTCAAAAAGTAGGTCACTGTGACCTACTTTTTTTATAAATATGTTTCAAGGCCTCAAGATGCATCAACTTACAAGATTTGATGATTCTAAACCTCTCGGTATTTGAAATAACAACTTAAAATATATCTATAAATGATAAGCCATAAAATTCAGAAAGTAGGTCACGGTGACCTATTTTTCAGTTGACGCATTTCAAGGTCCCATGATCCACCAACTGACAAGTTTTGATGATCATAGGCTTCAAAGTGTCCAAGATATGCATCAAAAATAATTTTAAAATAAATACCTGCAAAATTCAAAAAGTAGGTCACCGTGACCTACTTTTGAGACAACTTGACACATGGTCCTAAAATGCATCAACTGTCAAAATTTGATGATCCTAGTCCTTATAATGACTAAAATATCTAAGATTTAAGGAATTTAAAAAAAAATTAAATTTAGGTCAACTTTGAAGTGACCTTGAGACCATGCCCTTTGCCCCAGGGTAATGTCTTGAACAATTTTTAATCTACAACATATCCTCATCCTTATGTGTAAGTTTGGTGATAATCTGCCCTGTGGTTCTTGAGAAGAAGATTTTTTAGCAACCACTACTTTTGTTTGTATTTTCCTGATTATCTCCCCTTGTTAAAGGGTCACATCCCTTTATTTAGTATGTATGAAAGCCCTTGGGCCAATGATACCCTGTAACAAATTTGAAAAAAATTGGCCAAGGGGTTCTTGAGTTATAGCCCTTTTTCTAAAAAGTTTACGCACACCGCACACCGCACACCGCACAAATAGCCATAGCATTTGCTCTTTGAGCCTTTGGCTCAGAAGAGCTAAAAATTATCACACACAGAACGAGCTCTTGTGTATCGAATCAGTTGAGAGACCATATAGACCATCGACAGGGGATGCTTACTCCTCCTAGGCACCTGATCCCACCTCGGTTGTGTCAAAGGGTCCTTGTTTGCAAAACTATCTATTTTGTATTGTTTATAGGAGTTATGAGATAGATCGATGTTCGTTATCTTCACCTTTCATTTCGAGCTTGTTTCTTTGTTGATGGACATACTGTCCCCGAGGATACTTGTCGCTCGAGATATGTTCCTTCGTGAATATACACAATAACGAAACAAGACTGGCTGACACGTCGCTCAGTATTAAAAGGTGTTACTCTGTAGAGTCTATAAGGGACACCGGCTCCTACAGATCAGTTGGTGTCCCTCGGATTACCCTTCGAGATATCAAAGATTTGTCTTATGTACAATTACCAACTTGTCAGCGTTGGTACAGAAACCAAAATTCTTATACCCAAATTCAAGACTGTGATGTAAAGTAGGCATTAATGGCAAAGTGACAACTCTGTGACAAACGGGATGATTTCAGCTTCTCCATCGTCAACTTCCTATATTTATGTAGCAATATTCCATTATCACGTGCATATGGTGTTTTTATATACCTTGACTGATTCGATACGAAGAGCTTGTTTTGTGTATCGTCAGTTTTTAGATCGAGGCAAGCTACTGCAATACAAATTGATAGTACAGGGTTTCAACAGTGTCGATTGAAGTTGATTTTGACTGCGGATAAATCCGTTTACCTGATCAGGATATGGAGCTCACGGCGGGTGTGATCGGTCGACAGGGCCTGATTACTCCTCCTAGGCATGTGATCCCCCTCTGGTGTGGCCAAGGGTCTGTGTTTGCCCATCTATCTATTTGGTATTGCTTATAGGATTCATGAGATTGATCATTATCCGTTATCTTCACCTTTCATGCAGGTGATAATGGAATATTGCTGCATAAATATGGGAAGTTGACGATGGGGAAGTTGAAATCACCCCGTTTGTCATAAAGTTGAGTTGCTAGTTTGCCTTAAATATCTACTTTCAATAAAATATCTAAGTATATCTAAGTATCAAGCAGAAATAAACGACTCTGTGATGTCTTTTATTTCGAGTTCACTTGGATATATCGAATCGACATATGAATGAAAATCTGAAGTATCTTATAATATTGCCAAACTTTAAGAAATTGTTAGTTTACCTAATTTCTGTTTCATTTGTCCGAAAATTGCAAAGCGAAAGATAATGTTTGTCAGGACAAAATACTACTGCTCACTACTTTCTCTTTCTTCCACATTTCTGTTATTTTACCTTTCGTCTTTCAGTCAAACGTATTTTGTTTGCTTTGTTTGCAATTCACAATTAGATAAACTTGAATGCTTGAAAGAAAAAAAACACCCAATATTTTAATCTAAACTTAGAGTCTACTATCTTTGAATTATTTCATGATCATTTGTAGACTTCATTAATTCGAATAATGAAAGTCGTACGTCACAATTGTGATTGTATAAAAGAAAGAGAAAGTATGAACAGTTAGTCCTGAAAGACATTATCTTTCGATCAACAATTTCCATGGAAACAAAATGGAAATTACGAAGACTAAAATTTCATAAAATTTGACCATAATGTAGGCCACATAAACTGATAGATACGAACAGAACTGGAAATAATGCCAGTACAATGTTCCTTGTGCTACACAGCAATAAACCTACGTCGTTAGCTATGACTACGTAACATATCACAACCGACAGATTCGCAAAGAGAAGAAGCACCTGACTATGAAATACATTTTCATTACATCAACTAAGCTTGGCAAATTGGAGTAACATTATAACATTATAACTTTACAGAGGTTTAATACACATTTGGATAGGACGGGTGATACTCACTTAAACAGCTGTTGTCAATTTCTTCCTGCTCATCTTGTATATCTAGGAATAAAAATTAAATTACAATGATTGGAATAATGAAATTCATACTTTCACGAGAACGTAATGGATGCTAAAATCTTAATGAAGAAAATATTGTATTTGGAAATACATTACAATATGTCATGAACAGAAAATTTCCTTCTCAAATACATTTTGGTACGTCATGCAAATGAATCTAATCAAAAGGAAACGAAAAGAAATTAGCCTAAGATGATCATAAAGTCATTAAGAACTGTAGAATCAAACTAAAGATTAATGAATGTATTGTGTTGCTCCATCATTAGTTCACGTTATTGAAATTGTTAAAATGCGACATTTGAATGAATGAATGGCGAAGATTACGAACAGTGATTAGTCTCACAACTCCTACAAGCAATACAAAATAGATAGTCGGGCAAACGCGGACCCCTGGACACACCAGAGGTGGGATCAGGTGCTTAGGAGGAGTAATCAACCCCTGTCGACCGGTCACACACGCCATGAGCCCTATATCCTGATCAGGTAGACAGAGTCATCCGTAGTCAAAATCAGTGTGCCAAGAACGGCCAAACAATCGGTATGAAATACGTCAGACAGCATTTGACCCAATGATAGGTTATATTGAGGAACTAGATCGTTATAATGACCATAGAATTTGCGAAATGCTGACTTCAGTCGAGACTGTTAAAACCCCTGTAACATCAACTTGTTTGTCAGTAGCTTGAATATGAGTTACCGTACTTATACTAGATTCCTAAACTACATTAAAAAATCTATACAAAGATACATTGCTGGATACAGTAAGTGCTCTACCAAGCCTCTTCTTTTGCTTTTCACGAAAATATTAATAGCTATGAAGGAGAAACATCAAACTGACTGTGCGACTAAATATGCCAGAAGTGGTGTTAATCAAATGTGAATTCTAAAAAATTCTAAAGAACTTTTAGTAAACTTGAAATCGCGAAACTTTTCCCAAATCAACGACATCAAAACCTACGATTTTTCAACACTATACACAATCATTCCTCACAATGAATTAAACACTCCACTTTCTGACATCGTGGATAGTTGCGTCGTCAACAAAAATGGAAAAGGGAAATAATCATATCCAGTGATCAGTAACCCAAAAATGACTTTGTTAAACATCATTCTGATTCCACGCACAAGTACTCTGAAGTTGAAATAAAAAAGAATATGCTGGAGTTCCTCACTGACAATATCTTCGTGGTCTTTGGTGATCAGATCTTCCACAATCTGTTGGAATTCACATGAGCACGATATGTGGTCCTTTATTAGCTGACCTATTTTTATATTCCTATGAAACAGAATTTATTCAAAATCTTCTACGTGAGAAGAAAAAATATCTTACTGTGGCCTTTAATTCCACGTTTAGATATATCGACGAGGTTTTATCTACCAACAATAATAACTTTCATTCAAATGTCAATTCAATATATCCCTGTGAATTTGAAATAAAAGACACCACAGAGTCGTCCACTTCTGCTTCATTCTTAGATATTTTATTGAAAGTAGATACTAACGGCAAATTAACAACCCAACTTTATGACAAACGGAATGATTTCAGCTTCTCCATCGTTAACTTCCAATATTTATGTAGCAATATTCAGTTATCAGCTGCTTATAATCTTTATATCTCCCAAATGATTCGATATGCAAGAGCTTGTTCTGTGTATGGTCAGTTTTTAAATCGATATAAGCTAATGACAAATAAGTTGATTGTGCAGGCGTTTTAACAGTCTCGTTTAAAATCAGCATTTCGCAAATTTTATGGTAGTTGTAACGATCTAATTTACCAAAACATCCTATCATTGGGTCAAATGCTATTTGACGTGTTTCATACGGATTGTTAGACAGTTCTTAGGACACTAATTTTGACTACGGATAACTCCGTTTACCTGATCAAGACATAGGGTTCACGACAGGGGATGCTTACTCCCCCTGGGCACCGGATCCCACCTCTGGTATATCCAGGGGATCCGTGTTTGCCCAACCCTGTTTTGTATTTCTTATTGGCGTCATGAGATTGATCACTGTTCATTATCTTCATCTTTCATATTCAGCACAATATATAGCACACACTTGCATTGCATTTACTACATTCATAACATTTTATACGAGTGAAGACTACATCATGATTCTTAACAATTTTATTTGTCTTTATCAATGAAATTTAAATAGCACGGGTCAAAAGTCGTCAATTTAGGAAAAGAACATTTCAAATGTATCAGCTATAATGAAACGAAATCCCAGAATATAAAACATCACATCGTTTACTTCATAAACTGATGTAGATACTAGGGCTGTTCGATATGTAATATGTATTGTACGATATTTCAAAAGCATTCGACTCAAATAGTGAAATGAATATTACGTACCTTCAAGTATTCTCCGCGGTTTGAAATACATAATTTCAATCTCTGAGTCCATTTCTGAAATACGTCAAGGTACACTGATTTAGGTAGACCTCTGAGGCACTGACTGATTGCTGAGCCAAGGGCTTGTCGGGATTTGTAACGACGACCAGATAAGAACTTTTTAAGTTTTGGAAAAGGGAAAAAGTCGCATGTGGCTAAATCTGGAGAGTATGGTGGGTGTGGCAAAACGGTAACCTTCTCCGACTTCAAAAATTGCTTCAGAAGCGCAGATGTATATATGTATGTGATGGAGCATTATCATGCCTAAATCCTGACACAGGGCGTCATCTATGATAATATTTCTTGAGATTTTTTATCATAACATCTCGGTAATACCGACCTGTAACACTTTTGCCCTTCGGCACCGGAATTTGTACGGCTATATCATCACATGAGAAGAATATGCAATAAAGGCCATTCTCTGTGCTTATAGTTCTTTTGGCAACTACAGGCCTTCTACCGTGCTTAGGTCCCGTGGGGATCCGGGTTAAAATAGACCCTCAGTACCCCCTTGCTTGTCGTAAGAGACGAGTAAATGGGGCTGTCCTTCAGATGAGACCTAAAAAACCGAGGTCCCGTGTCACAGCAGGTGTGACACGATAAAAATCCCTCATACACTTTCTCTTAATGAAAATATGAAATAAAATTAATCATTAACCACACACATTTTTAGAAAATTAGATTTTTCTTATTTTTACAAAGGGCAGACAACTCTTCCAAAAAGTCTTAAGTCCAAAAAGGTCGGCTTCTAATCATTTACCAATCATGTGAATTTCATCTGCTTCACTTTCAGAATTATTTAACAATAAACATTTATGTTGATCTAAATCCTTCAAAATTGTTCATTATCCTTTCATTATACATGGAATACCTTAAGAAAACTGTGAGGAGATGGTTATAAAACAGGCCTGTTCTTATTTCCCGTAAATACATACGTAAAACACATTTGTCGTGTCAAAGCAACATATTGTCAAATTCATCGTCAGAGACGAGAAAATCAAAAAATGAAGACGACAATGGTGTCATGTGATGACGTCACAGGACACCCCAAGGACAGTGTTAACAAGACACCTGTCCCCGCCCCCTAACGACGCGTGTTTTACGTATGTATTTACGGGAAATAAGAACAGGCCTGTTTTATAACCATCTCCTCACAGTTTTCTTAAGGTATTCCATGTAACTTGTGTGAGATATTAAAACAGATAAATTTTAATTACATACGGCTCGAACACCGGTTTCGAGGAAATTTCACTAAATAGTATATTCTATGTTCAAAAAGTGCAGAATTCCCAAAAAATAAATATAATCAGAATTGTCTGTCAATTTACGCATCTACATAGCATGTCCATATTAAATAAAAAGTTACATTGAATTATGTTCAATTCTTTCAGAGAAGTGTCAGCTAGAATATTGTGGCCAAAATTCTGTGTTCAAAAGGGGCATAACTTAGCAAATAATTGAATAGGAATTTCCTGCAAATATGCACACCTACACAGTAAGTTCGTATTAACTACTAAATGTCCTGAAATTTTGTTGAGCGGTTTCACAAGAGTTCCTCTGACAAGAACAGGACTGATAGAGGCCACAAGTTCAAGTTAGAGCATAACTCTAAGGAAAACATAGATTAGGAATTTAATGGAAATATGCACATCTACACAGCAAGTATTTATAAACTACAAAACATTATGAATGTTTGTTCAGCGGTTTTAGGGCAGTTACACTGACAAGAATAGGACTGACAGAGGCCAAACAACTAAGTTTAAAAGGGTCATAACTCCAAGGGAATATTGAATCAAAATTCACTGTAGAAATTCACTGTACAATGAAATGTCGTTCAGCGGTTTCAGTGGAATTGTGATCACAAAATGTGAACAGATGGAAGCCAAACCTCGAAGTTCAAAGGGGACATAATTCCAAGGGAAAAAAGTGACAAAAACGGATTTCTTGCGAAATTAACATTTACACAATCACTCCGTAATAACTGCCAAAGTCATGAAATTCTGCTGAGCAGTTTAAGAGAGGTTGTGCTGACAACAACAGGACTGAAGGACTGACAGACTGACGGACCGACGGGCCAAAATCTTACATCCTTCGCAACTCGTTGCGTGGGGTATAATAATATGTGACAACGATATTTCTTTTTCTTTTTTTTTAGTTATGAAAAGCTGACGATAACAAAAAATATTTATGTATGTATTACGTATTTTCGCTCAATAGAACCACTCTTTTTTTTTTTTTTTGATTGCCGGAACGACTGATCCGGTCGTGATACTTTAGTTGTAGAGCATTCGCTTCATAACTAGGGGCGACTTCGGTTCTTACCCGTGTAGGAACTCGGGCTACCCGAGTTGCAACCGAACGGAGAACGTTTCAACTCTTATATGACGTATTGTGCCATCTGAACTCTACTGCCTTCTATGAGGATAAGTGTGGTAGCAATGTGCCGGTCTTCGAGTGATACTGCGCATGTGTCAGTTTTCAAGCGATGGATGTGATTGGCTGGAGTATTATACATAGGGGTAAGCAAGAACATTGGAATATTTACCTCACTAACTCGGGTATGAACGAAGTCGCCCTAGGGGATCGTAAGTTCGGGCCCCGCTTCAAACCTACGATGTAAAGATAGGTAGTGATTGCTCCTTAACCCTTTCGGCATTTAGAAGTGATAATTACTGATCTTTCGGAAATATTTGAAACGGAGGTCCCGTTTCACAGCAGGCGTTGGTACGTCAAGGAATCATAATTCCTACGGCTGTAAGCATTAGAGCATATGTCTAAATTTGTGGCACTTCAACTACAAGTGGCATCTTAATATAAATGAAAAATTCTCAACGTGACAAACAACCAACCCAAAAATACATTCACCCCAAACAGAAAATAACAAAAATTATTGAAATCGCACTTCATAGGGCTCATGACGGTTGGCAGGGATTGTTTACTCCTCCTATGTACCTGATTTAACCTCTGGTATATCCAGGGGTCCGTGTTTGCCCAACTCTCTATTTTGTATTGTTTGTGGGAGTTATTGATCACTGTTTGTTATTTTCACCTTTATTCTATTTTCTAGTTTGTTGTGATCTTTTCTTCTTTTGATATTGCTACTATGTAGTTTTCGTATAATAATAAGATTAAGTATATTTCTCAATTTATGTCTGGGAAAGGTGTTATCAACAACAACAACCGCTACGATCATATGCGACAATTTGCAGTTGCACAAAGCAACATATCTCCTTTTTGGAGCAAATGTCAACAGCATGGTTCAACAAATGATTGTTATATAGTAGGTAGCCCACACGTGGCGTTAGCAGCACATGATAGCTTCATTTGAGTTTGACGGCCCAAAAGTATTTTCATGAATCCGTGATATCAATAATACTGCATCATGGAGCAGTATTACAACATGACATCGCCAGATTAAAGGTAAAGATAACAAACAGTGACCAATGAAAAGTGGAGATAACGAATAGTGATCAATCTCATAACTCCTACAAGCAATACAAAATAGATTGTTGGGCAAACATGGACCTAAGGACACAAAAGAGGTGGGATCAGGAGGAGTAAGCATCCCCTGTCGACCGGGCACACCTGCCGTGAGCCCTAGGTCTTGATCAGGTAAACGGAGTTACCCATCATCAAAATCAGTGTGTCAAGAACAGCCTTACAATCGGGATGAAACGCGTCAGACAACATTTGACCCAAAGATAGGTTGTATTGGCAAACTAGAGCGTTATAAGGGACATCGAATTTGCAAAATGCTGACTTTAGATGAGACTATTGAAACCCCTGGACCATCAACTTGTTTGTCAGCAGCCTGCTTCGATTCAAAAACTGACCATACACAGAACAAGCTCTTGCGTATCGAATCAGTCGAGAGATATAAACATGATATGCATCTGATAATGGGATATTGCTACATGAATATAGGAAGTTGACGATGGAGAAGCTGAAACCATCCCGTTTGTCAGAAAGTTGAGTTATTAGTTTACCATTAATATCTACCTTCAATGAAATATCTAAGTACAAAGTAGATGTGGACGACTCTGTGGTGTCTTTTATTTCGAGTTCCTTGGGATACATCGAATCGACATATGAATTCAAATTATTATTGTTACTCGATAAAACGTCGTTGATATATTCAAATGTCGAATTAAAGGCCACGGCAAAAGCTTTTTTCTTCTCACATTGACGTTGATGAATAAATTCTGCTCATAGGATTTTAAAAACAGATCAGCTAACAAAGGAGACCCCTCTGGTATGTCCAGGGGTCCGCATTTGTCCAACTATCTATTTTGTATTGCTTGTGGAATTTGTGAGATTGATCACTGTTCGTTATCTTCACCTTACATTATCATCATTGTGTTGGAGACTATTGATTTGTTTATTAAAAGAAATTGAGAAAGAAGCCATTATTTACTTACCTTCATTTTCTGTGATTTTTATTAGTGGTAGTTTGTTCTTTTCCAAATCTTCAGAATCTAACTCTAAGTCCTTGATCTTTGTCAGCTCTTCCTCATAATTTACTGAAAAACCTTTGGAGTGAATCCATGCCTGTGCTCTCTTTATAGGAGTTTCTATATCTTTCCATCGAAATGCAAACTCAGTACCAGTCACATTAAGTGAAGTAGCATGTGCATAGACCTCGTTTCTGAACACTCTAAAGCGCTCAATGTCGTCACCAATATGTATCGCCGTTTGGGAGGGTGTCTTTCCCCATCCTAGTGTTGGTTCTACATATGGACACAAATTACGTAATAGTTTATATAATAATGTGACGTCGAACCTGTTGTAGTCTGGAACATCAGGCGCGGGTACATAGCAAAGAGGTTGTTCTTCTGGTGTCAGTTTTTGACTTCCATTTGTCAATTCAGGAGCAGATGATATGGCATTGTACAGGTCTTCTGGTTTTATCTGACTTCTCAGGATGTCTTTCAACACAAACTTTATCAAATCCATACAGACTTTCTCTAGGCGGGTAAAATTTTGCTGACCAGGTGTCAAAGGTTTAGATGACATCGTCACTCTCAATCTATACTTCTATAGTGGATCATGGTAGGCTATATATTGTCTGTGGCATTTCTAAATGAAAAGATATAGATAATCTGATAGCAGGGAAACATTATATCCATTATCAATGCATTTATTATGTGACATTTAGATTATCACAAAATCATTCATGTGTAGCTTCCATTACAAAATGTATCACGATTGCTCTCACTATAATATTGTTCTTTCTCCCCGCTCACCAACTTTGAACATGTGATTATGTAAAAGCGAAAGGGGATATAGGTTTTTTATCCAACCGTCCGTCTTTCCCACTGCCTGTCAGTCTATCCCATTGGTTTTCTTGACTTTTTTCCGTTACGCTTGCGAGGATTCATTTGAAACTTGCAGTGTAGTTTCAGCGTGACAAACTACAGATCAAGTTCTAATTTCGTAGCATTTGATGGACAAGTGTGAAAGAAATTTGTTTTAATAGAATTTACCCCCTCTACGATGTTTTGTTTTAAATTTTGATAATTAATAACGTAGTAATGGTAAAAGACGGAAAGATTTTGATCAATGAAAAAAAAAATGCATTCATAAACATGGAGGGTCACAAGTACACTCAAAATCTTATTATTATTTATTTACGATTTTCTGCCAAAACGATAACATTCGATTAATTTGCTGATTGATCAATGTATGCGGCAATATACCTTTCACACTTATTAACTGACTTTATCTGATGAACAAATAATTAGATATATATTCATTTAATGATTAACCATTTTGTTTCAATTTCTTTTTATAATATATTTCTTCGATATATCTCTTTTCTAACTGACATGTTTTTGTTTTGTTTGGGTTTTTTTTTTTTTTTTTTTTGAAGATTTTGTCCGTAGATTTAAAAAATATTAACAAATACCGTTTTCAATATTCATAAATATTCTTTCTAAAAAAAAAATAGGACGTTTATATCTGACTCTTTTAGGCTTGTTTTATTAGATATTCATATCATGCACAAAATCACAGCGTAATTTGGACTCGAGAATCTCTTATTTGCAAACAAAACACTTTTTTATCATTCCGGGGAAAATCACAAAAAATCATATAAAATACTTGAGAGCTTGTATCACTCTTTCGATGGTGAAATCATACTTCCTAAGAGGTGTTTTTAAGAGCCATTAAATAAAAATTTAGTGTAATGAGCTACCTTAATGATTTATAAATATGAATTATTTTTGAGTTTTTATCGATCAATCGCAAATTTGATGCCGAAATCATACTTCCCTTAAACATTAAAGTACTAAAGGTACTGAGAATCGCTAGGTTAGGCTTGTAATGATATTGTATGGATATACAAGTTGTGATAGTACTATTATATCAAAACAAAATGTTCAATAAGTTGGTGTTCTTTCACATTATATTGCACATTGCAGCTATATTGATAATTGTATACAGTCTGCTGGATCCAGTAAGTGCTCTACCAAGCCCCTATCTTTACTCCTCACGAAAATATTAACAGCGGCGAAGGAGAAACTTCAAACTTACTGTGCGACTACATATGCCAGAAGTGGTGTTAATCAAATGTGGATTCTAAAAAATTCTAAAGAACTTTTGGTTAACTTGAAATCGCAAGACTTTTCCCAAATCAATAACTTCAAAACGTATGACTTTTCAACTCTTTACACGACATTTCCTCACAATAAATTAAAGGCTAGATTTTTTGACATCATAGACAGTTGCTTCTTCAACAAAAATGGAAAACGGAATTATTCATATCTAGTGACCAGTCATCCAAAAAATTACTTTGTTAAACACCACTCTGATTTCACGCACAAGTACTCCAAAGTTGAAATAAGAAATATGCTAGACTTCGTCACTGACAATATCTTCGTGGTGTTTGATGATCAGGTCTTCAAACAATCTGTTGGAATTCCCAAGGCCACGAATTGTGTTACTTTGTTAGCTGATCTGTTTTTATATTCATATGAAGCACAATTTATTAAAAAACTTCTACGTGAGAAGAAAAAATATCTTGTGGCCTTCAATTCCACATTTAGATTATTATACCGACAACGTTTTGTCTATTAACAATAATAACTTTCATTAATGTGTCAATTCGATATATCCCTGTTAGCTCGAAGTAAAAGACACCACATAGTTCTCCACTTCTGCTTCATACTTAGATATTTTATTTAAAGTAGATATTAACGGCAAACAGACAACTCAACTTTATGACAAACGGGATGATTTCAGCTTCTCCATCGTCAACTTCCAATTTCTATGTAGCAATATTCCATTATCACCTGCATAAGATGTTTATATATCTCAATTGATGCGATACAAAACAGCTTGTTCTGCGTATGGTCAGTTTTGTAATCGAGGCAAGCTACTGCCAATCAAGTTGATGATGCAGAGGTTTCAACAGCCTCATTTAACGTCAGTATTTTGCAAATTATGCGGTCGTTTTAACGACATAGTTTGCCAATACAACCTATCATTGAGTCAAATACTGTCTGACGTGTTTCATACCGATTGTTAGACCGTTCTTGGCACACTGATTTTGACTACGGATAACTCCGTTTACCTGATCAAGATATCGGGATCACGGCGGGTGTGACCGTTCGACAGGGGATGCTTACTCCTCCTAGACACCTGATCTCACCTCTGGTGTGTGTGCAGGGGTCCGTGTTTGCCCAACTCTCTATTTTGCATTGCTTATAGGAGTTACGAGATTGATCACTGTTCGTTATCTTCACCTTTCAGAAACGATATGGTGTCGATAAACGGCATTCCAAACAACTTTTCTGTGTTGATATGCTAAAAACACCGTCTGTTCGACAAAAGCGAAGGGCTGCGGCGTTTATAAAAGGCTTCTATATTAGATTTGTTAGGCTATATGCAAATGAAATTGAAAAAGTCAAAATATGCAGATTAACCTACAAGTCTATCGAAGTTATTATACTTTATTTCATTTGTTGCATTTTTGTTTCCTTTAAGGTAACTCCATACTCGCAGTTTTATCTGATACAAGTTTGAAAAATGTATTTATTTCCATTCATTAGAGTTAAAACTAACAAATTATCAAATAAAATACATATGTCATCACACTTTTTAAGATACGAGACGTACATAAACAGAATCATATATCACCGTCAGAAAATTACAATTTTCCTTAAACAGCGTTATCAAAATTTCATACAAACTGGTTATGACGATATAGTAGCATTCATAACAATTTCATGAAACTGTATCTTCACAAAAATATACAAAATGTCTGTAAAAAATAAAGGAAATCTATCGCATAATAGTCTTGATAAAGAAATCAATAGAAACAGAGTTATTGCCCTTGGATTCAATATTTTGAAACGTATCATAAATTATTCATCTATAACTTACACTTTTGAAATAGTTTATTTTTAACAAGATTTTATACAATAACTATCGGAAAAGACTTCAACAAAATTTATGTTCCTATCACGCATAAATCTAAATAAATCATTGATTTTGCAAAATCTGATGACATCACAGGAGGGTGGAATTTACTTTAATGACTCGGCACATTTACCAATGTTTCCCGTTACTTGCTAACTTAGATATTTCTAAAGTGTCAGCAAAAATTTGAATGTCAGCTGTCGAGTTATAAGAGAGATACAGAGCTCACAATTCTTTGTTATGTAAACAGGGCTGTGCCATGATTTTGTTTACACGGGTCAAATATACTTGTAAAAGTTTACTTTAAACCCGATTTTCAATTAAAATATAATTTTGAACATAATTAAAGTTTCTAGTTTTTGTCACAGCACGAGCCTTGTTTACATATTAAAGAATTGTAAGTGCTGTATCTCATTGTTGCTGACCATTAGAAATACCTTATTTAAACAGCTGGTGCATCACAATTGGTACCAATTGGTATCAAAAATGGGAAAATAGAATTTGAAAATCTCATTTCAATTCGTGTCCATGTCCCTTTAACTCTATCGAATGACATAACTGGGTTTTTGTACTTTTAACTTTAAAAAAGACGAAGGTGTTTGGAAAATCTTCCTTGTAATTTTCAGGCATTTTTGTTCGATTATTGCATCACAGTGTGGCCATATGTTTGCAATACATAGTCTGAAAAACATGAAATCCATCCAGTGGGTGAATATTGCAGAGCGATTTTGCACGGATTCATCAAAGAAATAGGAAATAAGTCAAAGTTTTGTCTCACTTTTATCAAAACAAACAAGATTTGATCCTTTGTAGACAACGCTTTTGCGCCTTTAAAGGAGTATGGACAGGATTTGAACTGAACATTTCCAAATCTTATTTTTCCATTTTTATTGTTTACAATTCTTAACTAAAGTATTTCTAATGGTCAACAAAAAATTGAATATCATTTGTTGCCTTACAAATGGTATAGAGCACTCACGATTCTTTGTTATGTAAATAAGGCTCGTACAATGTTTTGTTTACGTATAGATTTATTGATTGATTGATGTTTTCCGCCACACTCAACAGTTTTTCAGTTATATCGTGGCGCCCAGTTTTTTATAGGTGGAGGAGAGAACCCAGATACAATGTACCTGGGAAGAGATCAAAGATCTTCCGAAAGTAAACTGGGAAACTTTCTCACTTGCCGGCGCGAGCGGGATTCAAACCCGCGCCGACAGAGGTGAGAGGCCGTGTGATTTTGAGCGCGGTGCTCAAACCACTCGATCACGGGGGCCCGTTTACGTATAGACTGCGTAATAGAAAATAGCATGCTTAAAACAAAATGAGGTGTACCAAAGACTAGAAACTGTTTGATTGTGTTTAGAATTAACTTCTAAGTTGAAAAATCTGCTTGAAACGAAACTTTTACAAGTATATTTAACCTATGTAAACAAACACAAGACAAAAGCATTGTTTACACTAAATTAAAAGCTTTGTATCGTCCAAGTACCTCGACAACTGACATTCAAATGTTTGATGATTATAATAGATACCTTAGTTACGCATTCTAAACTTTAAAACTGGAAAAATAAAATTTGAAGATTTTCAGCACAAGTGGGGTTCATGTCCCTTCATTAGTAATTCGATCTTTTACTGGTATCGCAAGCACCTACACCATCAGAAGAACACTTTACCAATATTGATGAAACTGTATTTGAGGAGCTTGATTGTGAAATAAGTGAAAAAGAAATACTTGATGCAATTAAAAGATTAAAACAAGAGAAATCCCATGGAACTGATTTGCTGTTGAATGAATATTTTATTGAATTTCAGAGTTGTATTTTGTCTATTACATGAATTCACAGTTTGTTTAATAGAATTTTTAGAACAGGTATTTTTCCTCATGCATGGTCAGAATCCATAATTGTTCGAGTACATAAAAAGGGTGATACGTCAAATCCCAACAATTATAAAGGTATTAGTTTAGTGAGTTGTTTTTGTAAGTTATTTACTTCGATTTTAAACCAAAGACTTGTACAATGGTCTTACAACGATGATATAATAACTGATGCTCCGTTTGGGTTTCAGCCTCAAATAGGTACAACAGAAGCTATTTTTTGTCTCTCCTCAATAAAATATCAAAGATTTTACAATGGTCTTACAACGATGATATAATAACTCATGCTCAGTTTGGGTTTCAGCCTCAAATAGGTACAACAGAAGCTATTTTTTGTCTGTCCTCAACTGTTAATATGACGCTTTCTAAAAAAAAAAAAAGAGATTATATTGTTCTTTCATAGATTTTAATAAAGCATTTGACACTGTTGATCGAATTAAATTGTGGAAAAGGTTCCGTACGATTGGTATTAGAGGTAAATTACTACGCATTATCCGGGTTATGTATCAAAGCATGGAATCTAGTGTTAAATCTGCAGGTATGATGTCAGAAGTTTTTTAAAGTAACGTAGGACTATTACAAGGAGAAGTATTATCTCCCATCCTTTTTTCGTTATATGTGAATGATTTTGAAGCAGAATTTTTAAAAACACGATATTGTGCCATTACATTTACGGGAGTTAAACGTGTATGTTTTGATGTATGCAGATGATATGGTCATTTTTGCTGAAAGCTTACATGAGCTTCAAAATATGTTAGATGAGTTATATGAATATACAGCTGACTGTGATCTTACTGTTAATGTTGATAAAAACAAAAATTGTTATTTTTAGGAATGGGGTAAAATCAAACATACAGAAAAATGGAATCTGAATGGTCAGCCAATTGAAGTTGTTGATAAATTTGTATACCTTGGTGTTTTATTTAACTTTAACGGTAACTACAAGTTTACGCAAAAACAATTAACCTGTTAAGGTAGAAAAGCTATGTTCTCATTAAAATCAAAAGTTAAAAATATGTGCTTTAACACAGAAACACTATTGGCACTTTTTGGCATATATGTAACAAGTATCCTGAATTATGGTTGTGAAGTATGGGGTAGCCAGAGATGTAGAAAAGATACAGTTAGAGTTTATTAAAGTCTGTTTTAGGTGTGCGAAAAAACAAATTCTGCCTCGGTGTATTTTGAAACTGGGAGGTTGCCTATAAAAACCATTTGATTCTTCAGAATGTTCAAATTTGGTTTAAAGTATTGCGTAGTGAAAATTGTATAATTAGAAATTATTACGATGAATTTTAATACAATTGTGATAGAATGCAAAATTGTAGCAAAAATTGGGCCTGTTGCATTAAACAAAATATGTACGATATAGGGTTAGGATGTATTTGGTGTGATCAGGAGAATGCAACTTCTAAATTTTTCTTTTCTATCATAAAACAGAGGTTGACTGATATGTGTGTTCAAAGTTTAGTTGAACAAATTAATTGGTCTTCAAAGTGTATTATTTACAAACATGTTATTGATCACTTTTCCTTACAGTATTACCTTTGTAAACCTATACCTAATATGTATAAAAGACACATTTGTCGAATTAGACTATCCTCTCATAATCTTGAAGTTGAAACAGGCCGCCATAATAATATACTTAGAGAAAATAGTATAGAGTATGTAAAGTTTGTAAAAATGACACAGAGGACGAATACCACTTTATATTAATTTGCCCTCATTACGAGGAATTTCGACATAGATATATCAAAAAGTATTATTGGCAAAAACCATCTGTTTAATTATTAAGTTTTCATAATGTACACGAACTATGTAATTTAGGGAAATATTTATGTCTTGCCCTATATATTTCTGTTTTATTTATGTCTTGTCTTATAAGTTGCGAGAAAAACATTCTCCGCTGCTTGCTTGAATTTGTACACCACCATGCAATGTCATTTTTATTTATTTATGAAATTGATGTGATAAGGCATATGTCTTAAGCAATAAAAAAAGAAAAGACTGTTGGTACTAAAAACTAGTATAGTGAAGAATTAAGAATTCGTTTTTCCAACCCCTGTTATGAACCTGGGAAAAGTACTGCTGTGTGATAAATACAACTATAACACACGTGTCCTTACCCTTCTGATGCAAACAAAACAACGGGTATTGGATTTCTGAAAGGTATGTATACCGATAATGACTCATTCTCTCATTTATCAAAACGAAAGTAAAAAAGATAAATTCGACCTTTTCCAAACAATACTATATGATTGAAAATGTAAAGCAATGAATTAGGAAAGAAAATACCAAACTTAACTCTATTGTGTTAACAATATACATATTAATAGAATAAAGGTATGCCTACCTTATCGGTGATGACTAGTTGGTATCCCTGAAAAGCAGGTGACTTACGAGTTACTTGCCCCTGATCATAGATGGAAAGATAAGTCGTACGTCGAATAATATTTCGTAAAGAAATGTGTTTACGATGAAGGCAAAGAAAATTGTTGAGATTTTTTACTAATTAAGATAACTAATTAAACCCTAATTAGCTAAACTATTAAAAATGTAAGAAATAAATAAAGCAATGAACGTAATATGGAGAGAAATACGATTTGATAGAAAGTGTACAGAGTATTATTTAATTAACATAATTAATCAAACCTTAATTCTCTCAGATGTTAAAAACAGTAAGAAATTTGATATAACAAACTGTAAGGGGCGAGATCAAAAGATTGATTTCGGATAAAAATCTAAATTCAAATAGTTAGGGGGAAGAGGGGTGTGTGTGTGTGTGTGTGTGTGTGTGTGTGTGTGTGTGTGTGTGTGTGTGTGTGTGTGTGTGTGTGTGTGTGTGTGTGTGTGTGTGTGTGTGTGTGTGTTAAAACTTCTGTAAGTTTCAGTCGAAAAAGGAGAAAGACAAGTGACTGTTAAAAACTACATGACGATATTACATTTTAATGAACATTTGATAGTTTTAATCTACACTTTCATTTGTGAATAAACAGAAGATAGGGTATACAGAGTTATTTATACTCGTTTGTTCTTACTTGTTAATCGATTATAGTTTAAACACTCATCATATCTAGTTTAGGGGGTCGTTGCGGGAGGCGGGGGGGGGCGTAAAAACTATGTGAATTTAGTTTTATTGTCAGACATTCAACTTTTGATTTCGCCCCTAGGAAGTAGATAAAAAAACAAATGCAACATGGGGAAAAAAATATTTAATAAGAAGTCTTATTAAAAGCAATACTGATGATACCTAGCGGTGGTCGAAGTAATGTAACTTTAGAAATTATTTTTGAAAGTACAGAAGGGTATTTATGATCAAAAGTTAATCATAGAAATGATTTATATTACCCCCCCTCCCCCTCATTCAGTACACAAAATCAACACAAAACTTTCATTCCACATCATAACTCATCAAAAAAGAGCATTCCTCAAAACCTGCTTTTCACGGATATCGAGTTAATCATTAAGGCCAAACTAACTCCAGATCCAGGGCGATCTAAACACCTACTTTTGAGGGATACCATATAAGCTTTGCCACCCAGCGAGGCCTATGCTAGATCTGTATTTCAGGGATACCAAGTTAATTAATAGGGCTCAACTAGCCCAGGTTCCCGGGCGATCTAAACACCTACTTTTGAGGGATACCAGATAAGCTTTGTCACCCAGCGAGCCCTATGCTAGACCTGCCTTTCAGGGATACTGAGTTAATTATCAAGGCTCAACTAGCCCGGGTTCCAGGGCGCTTAAGTCACCTACTTTTGAGGGATACCAAATACGTTTTACCACCCAGTGAGCCCTATACTAAACCTGTCTTTCAGGGAAACCGAGTTAATTATCAAGGCTCAACTAGCCCGGGTTCCCGGGCGCTTAAATCACCTACGTTTGAGGGATACCAGATAACTTTTACCACCCAGTGAGCCCTATACTAGACCTGCCTTTCAGGGATACCGAGTTAATTATCAAGGCGCAACTAGTCCGAGTTCCCGGGCGCTAAAGTCACCTACTTTTGAGGGATACCAGGTAAGCTTTACCACCCAGCGAGCCCTATGCTAGACCTGCCTTTCAGGGATACCGAATTAATTATACCAGATAAGCTTTACCACCCAGCGAGCCCTATACTAGACCCGCATTTCAGGGATACGAAGTAAATTTATAGGACTCAACTAGCCTGGGTTCCTAATCGATCTAAACACATACTTTTGAGGGATACCAGATACACTTTACCACCCAGCGAGACCTATGCTAGAACTGCCTTTCTGGGATACCAAGTTAATTAATAGGGCTCAACTAGCCCAGGTTCCCGGGCGATCTAAACACCTATTTTGGGGGGATACCAGATAAGCTTTGCCACCCAGCGAGCCCTATGGTAGATCTGCCTTTAAGGGATACTGAGTTAATTATCAAGGCTCAACTAGCCCGGTTTCCCGGTCGCTAAAGTCACCTACTTTTGAGGGATACCAGATAAGCTTTGCCACCCAGCGAGCCCTATGCTAGGTCTGCCTTTCAGGGATTCCGAGTTAATTATCAAGGTTCAAGTAGCCCGGGTTCCCGGACGATCTATACACCTACTTTTGGGGGATACCAGGTAAGCTTTGCCACCCAGCGAGCCCTATGCTAGATCTGCCTTTCAGGGATGCCGAATTAATTATCAACGCATAACCATTCCGATATCCAGGGTACTGTGCTAACCCGTCTTTGAGGGATAACAACTAGGGTTTTCTATACAAGGAGCAAACGTAGTTCATGATGACTACTACGAAAGCCGGATAGGCTCATTTTTGAAACGTGAAAAGGAGTTAGTTATCTCGTTATAAGGATTTAAGTATCTCGTTATGACGAATTAATTATTTCATTATAACGAGTAGATGATCTCGTTATAACGGGTTATTATCTCGTTATAACGAATTAGTTATCTCTTTATGCTCGTACATGTAACTAGTTCATTATCTCGTTATAACGAGTTAATTATCTCATTATAACGAGTTGATTATTTCATTATAACGAGTTAGTATCTTATGACGAGTTATTTATCTAGTTATAATGAGTTATTTATCTCGTTATAACGAATTAATTATGCCGTTATAATGAGTTTGTATCTCGTTATTACGAGTTAGTGTCTCGTTATAACGAGTTAGCTCTAACGTTATAACGAATTAATTATCTTGTTATAACGAGTAAATTATTTCGTTTAACGAGTTAGTTATCTTGTTAAAACGAATTAATTATCTCGTTATAACGAGTTAGTATCTCGTTATTTCGAGTTAACTATCTCGTTATAACGAATTAATTATCACGTTATAACGACTTATACTGTCGTTATATCGAATTATCCACCTCGTTTTAACGAGATATCTGAATTATTTAAATGATATATTTTAAGGAAGGGTTGTAAGACCTTCTCTTATTCCCGAAATCTAAGCAAGCAGTAGCAATGATACAATAGTAAGCATTCACGTCATTACTCGGTAGGCGGCGCGACGGTTCTAGAGGTGGTTAGAAGTGCGCTTAGATTCAAGCGTCTGTATATGGAAGCGTAAGTTCACAAGTCATGGATGAAACTTCTTCGCGTTATTCATGTTGGAAAGTCCCTCAGATAAAAGCAGAGCTGATGAAAAGAGGTGCAGTGACAACTGGTCGAAAATAGGATCTTATAGACAGGTAAATAGTTCCTCTAATAAACCAGTCGTTTCCGATACGAAGTTAACAACCTTGAACTTTATCACCAGCTGATCACATAGCCATAGGTTTACCGAGTTGTGCATACGTCCCGCAAGGACGAAGTTGGATGTTCTTTGTTATTGTTAATAAGTATAGTTGCCTGCTTCTAATGTAATCCCCTGAGCCAATTTTCCCTCAGTAGTTAATGAATGTTTAGAAATAACAGAAGTAGAGCTCTTTCATGATTTTTTAAAAACGTTTAGATCTATGATGAAATACTGCAGAGGTATTACGAACAAAATTTATTCACGATGCTATATTTTTGATTCGAAAGTTTTCGCTAAAAATAAACCTTGTGCTTTTGTTATTTCTGTACAACAGATTATTATGATGGAATTATTCTGTAATTATGAAATCATACTGTGAGTATTCCAAGATCAGTGCTTTTAATTTCATCAAAACTGAACGAAAAATGAGTTCAGGAGAATTGTTTTTAGATAAATGTATTGAGTATATAAATTATAGATCAAATTTTCTATGGGTACTTACTTATAAGGCCAAAATAAAAAAAATATGTTTGTTTCAGGTCGCCTGACTGGCCCTAAATATACCCACTGACCCTATTAATTTTTTTCAATTTTCCGATTTAAATTTATGGATGTACGAACTATTACTCAAAACCATTTTGTTGAGAGCTAACAGTGTCGACGACAACAATGGCGGCAAATCTTTTAGAAGCTGCTTTGTTGTCATGTAAGTAATTATAAAGAACTATCCGGTGGAAGAATAGGACTTCCACAAGAATACACATGTACAAAGTCACTCAAACCCGAGTGCAAGGGTAGTCTTTAGCCTAAGAAACATTGTATGGAGTATATACTATGCAATGCTTTTTGACAAATATATTGTGTATGTGGTTGAATATTGTGTTTTGGGTAGAAGTAGCTGACACATTGATTACAAACAAATGAGTCACAATGTTCTGACATGAATAAATACATGTAGGAAAGTGTGCACAACTATTGTGCATATTCTGTACCACCTTTAAAAATTGGTATGGTTTCTGCTCTGTTTATGATGTCTGACAACTTTGATATATGCTAAGACATTTATTGTAAATGTATATATATCAAAATTCAATCACATAATGTGTATTTGGTCAATGAATTAAACATTGTGCTCTGAACCCATTTTTATCAATTAAACACTGTAACTATCAAATTTTCATTGAAGGCACATATTTTTTTTTTTTAAATAATTTCAAAAAAATAAAAACCTACTTACCGACCCTTTTTTTAAAATCAGAGGCAACCTGAAACAAACATATTTTTTTTTTTTGCCTAACCAATTACTGAATGCCTAATTATAACATTTTGTGATACTATGCTCTATTGACATGTATTATTTTAAATTTATTAAGAAACTTGTTTGGTCTAAACAAGTTGTACACATGATTATCAGATACTATTGTATTGGTAGATTGGAGGCTTATGATAGAAATAAGAATTTCAAGGAGGATCCAATTTTACTACCAGAGCCCCTTGATGTTGGATGGCCAGTGGTTGGCTTTAAACAGATCCTTCAAGAGCACAAGTGCATTATCCCCAAAATTACAAGGGAACAGATCGAAGCATATTTTTTATATCGATTAGCAGGTATACAATTTATAAGTTATATAGGAATGCTATTAAAAACTGAAGAATTTATTAAATCTGAAAGATCTACATATAATACAATAGAGGCCCTTTTGTGTTTTGCACAAGCTTAGTATTGTAAATGTTTGTGATGAAAATGTTCCGAGAATCATAGGAAAATTCTGTCAAAAGGATCAAATTTAGAAAACAGCAAAATTGTCACATATTTTATTCATATTAAAAAATCCTTTTATATCCTTTGTATGAAAGCATGTAAAAAATATTGTATAATATTAATTATTTAGATTTTTTTTAATTAGATGACAGACAATGTACTGGAGATCTGAAAGCATTGGTAAAGGGCCAAGACATGTTCGACTCTAACAAAGTTTTGGCATGTTCTGTTTGCATTGAGGATGATATTTACCTCACAGGAATAGTGGGTGCCTCAATGAAACAAAAAGTAAGTCAGACAGTAGCATTCTCTGGTATGCACATGTATAAAAAATTTCATGGCCTAATTTTGCTTGTGGGGGGAAATGAATATCATAGATATGGAGGTAACATTATATACACAACTAACATCCTTCTGTATATAATAAACTTGCTTCACCATTTAGGCTAAATTAAAACCCAGCCCAATCTCATCAGCTTTTATTTTACAGCATTAGACAGACATAAACCTGCAGCAAATTTACAATAGACAATACTAGTATGACTTTTTAAAGAGACTGATTCACAATTTTCACTAGTAACATACATATATGTGGGTTTTGTAAAAGATGATTTTCATATCTACTTGATAGGTTACCTACAACTATAAAGTCAGGATCTCAAGAGAGAGTGGTGACCCTCTGAACACACATTGTGAATGTCCAGCAGGGAGAGGGCACCATGGCACCTGCAAACACCTGGCGGCTGTTTGCATCATGCTCGAGAGATTTGCAGAAAATGGGATATTGAGAATTGCAAAATCCTGCACAGAAAATCTTATGTCTTTCAATAGACCAAAGAGTACATATAGTGGTATGTAAATGCGAAGCACTTTTATGTTAAGTTTGTGAGTAAAATGTCCGGAGTTTACACATCGATAAATTCTTCACAAAAAATGTTTGATTCTTATAATTCCAATTCATTCACTTTATTAACAATTGCAAAAATTTGAATAGTTTCCCCGCACTATGTTATTTGTTTTCAGGCGTGTATGAATACATCGCGTTTTCGGATTTATTGATGTATCAACTCTTGTTCAGCTTTATTTTTGTCCAATCAAAACAATTGTAATAAATAACATTGGAATTATACCCTTTTAATATATAGTGAAAATCTTTAAATATGGGCCAATGTGACTCGGGTCAGGGATGTGGCCCATGAGCCTCTTGTTTAAGGAAACCATGGGTTTTTTACAGTCAGTTTGCTGTCCCTAGCATTTGTCTGTCAAATTGCAGTATAGACCTATTACATTAGTAAGCAACCTATTCTTTTATAAACATGTTTGCAGACATGGGCAAACATAGGTTCATCATGCCGCCCATCTCCATTCAGTATTGAATAAAATATTGTTTGATTTATAGACATGTTTGAATATACATGTAACAAGTTCTCCAGTAAAAGCAGAGGATCTTCCTTCCAAAAAGAGGCCATGTGAAGAGTTTTTTGAGGATCCTAGGCCACCCAAACACAGAAACAATCCATCTTACAACTCAATGGTGCAAAACATTATTACTAACTACTGCAGCCAGACATCCAAATATATCTCTATGAGGTATCTGTACCCAAGAGCAAATTTTCAGGTACTGTACTCAGTATATTTGAAGAACACATGTATGTAAAACAGGGAAAATAAAGTTCAGAATAGGATGTAACCCTTAATGTAGAGCACAGCATAATTGTCTTGAATGTAATGAGAGCTTATGTACAAATATGTATAAAATCTTTTTTATATAACCACACATCTTTGCATTAATCATCATATATAAGTATGAATTTTGCTGTCAATTTAAGTGGTTTTATAAAATTGACCATTTGTATTTGATTAAACACAACAAACATGATTGACAGCTCAAGAATCATCTTGATAGTGTTGCAATTTTCTTTTCTTTTAAAACATAGGTTGTGTCCATGATGCATGATTATGGTCCTTTGCCACTTACAGAACAAATGGTTGATAATGCTTTGATGGTAGGTAATTATTAAAGACATGTATAAAAAATATTAGAAATTAATGTATGAAAATCTTGTATAAAACTGCATTGATTTAAAAAGTTTTCCCCTTTTTCCTTTTCATGGGTTTATCAACAATATTGATACATAATGTTATTTTCACAATTTTTTTCGTGATGCAGAAATACTATTACGTAAAATTTTGTTTATGTTTACCAGATGAATTCATGTTAAATGATACCAATATATAATACATTAAGTTGATTTTCATTGTGAACATGCCATTATTACAAGTTATTATTTTATATAATTACTAGGTCTAATAAATGTTTCTCTAAAAAATGATGAAATATTTGTAGGTCGATGAACGCAAAATTCACCACATAGAAGTGTCAACTAGAGGACAGAGCAGAAACTCGAAATGGTTTGAGGCTAGGGAGTGGAGGCTAACTGCATCACGATTTGGGGAAGTCTGCAAGGCTACTTGTCGACGCAATACAAATAAGTTATGTAGTTCCCTTATGTGCTCAAGTATCAAAACCAAAGCTATTTTACATGGGAAAAATTAAGAAAAAAAAAGCTTTGAAATTGTTTGACGACAAGTTTTGTATAAAAACAAAAGAATGGGGCTTTTTGTGTGTTTAGACTACCCATATTTGGGAGCATCCCCAGATGCAGTTGTGGATGATTCTGCAATTGTTGAGGTCAAATGCTCCTACAGTGGAAAAAATGAAATGGTCAAACCAGGAGCACATTTCAAATATCATATGTTTGATGACAATGAAAATGTTGTATTGAAAAAGTCCCATAATTATTATGATCAAATACATGGTCAGCTGTACATAAGCAAAAGAAAATTTTGTTATTTTGTTGTTTTTACTCTTAGGGATCTTTTTGTTCAGAAAATCCCTCTTGACACATATTACTGTGAAAATTCTTTGTTGCCAAAGTTGAAAGTATTTTTTGAGAAATATTACAGACCATTCATTGCATCAAAATTATGAACATATCTGTGACTTGTACTAATTTACATGTAAAATACCACATTATTAGAATGTGTTGTTACTTACACAATTTTGGATGTCATGATGATAAAATACAGGGCCAGCTTGTCACAAGCAACAGGTCATATAAATTATGTCGCCTCTTTTCCATGGGGAGACATTGTTTTTGTATTTTCTGTCCATCTGTTACAAGATCTTGTGAACGTTTATTCTCATATGGTATATATCCGATAGACTTTACAGGGGTGTGATTTTTCATCTTTTCAGAGGAAATCCTCTGATTTGCTCAATTTTCGAAAAAATGAAACACTCTGGATTTGATCTAAAGTGGCAGAAAATGATATTTTTCCAGGTAGGGTGAGGTGTTTTCCTCCCTTTTTGACCAGTTTTCCTCTGATTTCTGAGGAATTCAGTCACATCTCTTACTTTAAACTACTAATGAAATACTGAATAAATCATTATGTATCATGTTGCAATTAAATGAACTACTGTATGCAGTCAATGTTGTCTCTTTATCTTATTTTATTTCATACTTGGTATTTAAGGACATACGCAACATTTTTAAATTATATATAATTTTTTATGACATTCTATCTCGTTTCTACAAAAATTCTTGAGGTATATTACCACATCTGTTATAGAGTTAGCATAGTTTAAATTACTAGTTAATCCAACCACTGAGATACCAAGGCCAATACACAAACTACAATATAAAATTGAAACCTATTTCGGAAATCATACATGAACTCTTCCATTTGAGATGAAATGTTTGGTTTTTTTTAGAAAATATCAGAAATGTTGCGCATGCCCTTATTCTTCAAACTTATACTTTCATCAAGCAATACATGTAACAAGTATACATTCTATGTATTCATGACTTCAATGAATTCTTTAAGTTCTGGAAGCTCTGTAAGTCTATGCATTTTTGTGTACAATACACTTCCTGAAATTAGATATGGCAAAACATATGAAAACTATTCTAGAACCTAACAGAATTTTGCTGCATGGTATGCCATGTTTCAGAATTTTGTAACTCTTGCTTAATCCAATAATTCTCTCGATATGAATACGTTTTGATGATATTCTCCTATCTTTGACAACTTCATGTGCTTCTAGCTGCGATTTCCCCTTCAAGAAGGTGGGTGTGTTCACAGCTACATCACGACAAGCAAACAAATCCTGAACCATAATTCCTCTATCAGCCATAATGCTGTCTCCCTTCTCAAACATCTTTATGGTTGGATCAAGCAAACATGATTTTTCAATTATCTGCCGGTCACTTGCTGAACCTCCATATGAAAGTAACAGCACCTTTAGGACTGCACCCAATCATGGTTTTCAATGTGTTCTTATGTTTGTAATTTGACCAAGTTACACTTTGACAGTTTACATGCGAGGGTTTCTGAATAGGAACCTCAGTTGCATCAAGAATTACTCTTGTTTTCGGAAATTTCCTCTTAAAATCAACTGGCATGGTTTCCTCAACTATATCCTTAGACGGCCAGATGTTGAGCTCTTTTAATTGGAAATACAGGAAATTTATCCACTGGACTATTACCCTGGATACAGTTGATTCGGAAACTTTGAACAGCAATGCCAACTCTACATCATCTTTGGCCTGTCGCAATTTCCTAAGGGTCATAAACAGTTGATCTTTAGGGTGTAGTAGGGAGCATTGGTATTTTAATTCAAATGCAGCAGGCCCCAAGCAGTAGAAGAACATCATGTAGTGGTCAAAATCATCAAACCCAGTGTAATACAAAATTGCTCTATCGTCTACACGGAAATTATCGATTGAGTATTTCACTGATGAAGGAATTTCACACTGAATTTCCTCATCACATGTATTAGGACAGCATGATTCTGGTTTTGAACTTTCCCCCATCGTTGTGACTTCAGTTTCACATTGAATATCTAAATTATCAAGCTCTTGAAAAGATAAATCATCACAGACCTCTCTGCTTTTGTACCGCTTCGCTCGAGGCGACTCATCAGTAATGCTGTTCCGAAACTTAAACACTGTTGGAATTGAGTTTTCTTTCAAACAGGAACGGTCTCCTAAAATTATATTTAGGACATCATAGAATTCATGAAACATTAAAAAATAAATCATTTTATAACTTTCAATTTCAGGACATATTTATTAATCTATTTATATATGCTAAAGGTAGAGATCTTTTAAATAATAACTTGAATATCCCTTGCTATGAAAGAGAAATCGGTGGAACATTCATGTAGGCCTACAGTACATGGTAATTTATTCATAATAAGGAGGCCTCCCATTTATATATATATATCTTTCTAGGCCTATTTATTTCTATTAGCTTTGATAACCATTACATATGGCTATTCATAAATAAATAAATCTTATCTGTATGGTACTGTCTGAGGCATTAGCTATACTTCAAGGACTTGCATGAGTATCAACTGAAAAAGAAACAAGAAACCACAAAGCAACACGAACTTCAATATCAAAATGTTAATTGAACAATACACAAAATCAATAAACGAGGAAATGAATGATCAAATAAATAAAATGTAAAATTTGCTTTTAGAAGTACCTAATAGCCCAGAATTTCTGTAGTCATCTGTTCGAAAGTGGAAATGGCAAACAACATCATGTTTCTTAGGCCTCCATAACCGTTTCGTTTTGGGGTCGATTCTCTTGATAGCGACGACCCACTTCTGTTGTAGCTCCGGATCTGATGGAAATGTGTGTCCTCCTGAGTTATTGCACCCTGGGACACAGCAATATTGCGGCATTTTTGCTTTAATAGACGTTTCTTGGCGATATACGGTATTGTTTACATTACACTCAAGCGATGACGCGAAAATCAAACGCTCAGTTAACCACCTCTAGAACCGTCGCGCCCCCTATCGCGGGAAAATTCGAGAATACGTGCTATTACATGAACTGAAACAAATAAACACAATGTTTTCTTAATGTAGAATTTTCCAAGGTAAAATAAAAGACACGTCAACTTCGTAAATGTTTGTAAAAATGCATGTCATGTAAAATAGATCATAAAAGTATATAAATTTGTTTATATATATCTTACCGGTAATATTTGAGTATTGTTTTCGTGATATTTAACAACAGAAATAAATCCAAGCTGGTGTTAGCTTGGTCAGCTCGTATTTATATTTATAAAAGAAATAAATTATGGCATGAATTCAAAATGAGGTACAATTAGTGATATTTTTCAGTCCCAGGCAGATATCTGTCTGCTACCTGGTATAGCTTCAGGAATGGTTGTTTCATTTATTGGTGGATTGGCATTACAGGCTCATAGCCCTGTTCTTCAAAGTAAAGAGAGTACAGTCTTATGGAAAGTTGACTTCACAGTTGTCTATAATTCTTGACAAGCAAAATAAAAGAAAAATCAATAAAATTTTAAAACCTAACTAAACCCAAACTTCAAAATCCTGTAGGGCTGCAAGGAAAAAACACAAACACACACAAACTAAACGACGATCTTTGCTCAAAGATCACTATCTTAAATTGTAAAGGGTCGTGAAGATAGGGGGGTAGCAAGTGTTCGTCCTCGTCTACACGGGTTCAATTCATAGGGTCAAATGCTGTCTGACGAGTCACAGTACATACCCATTGTGAGGATGTTCTTCACATACTACTTTTGACTACGGATTACTCCGATTACCTGATCAAGATATGGGCTTACCACGGGATGTGACTGTCAACGCTCGTTGCCTTCTCTTGTTCAAGCTTACATACTACTTTGAAAAATAGGGGGTATACCCAAAATATTTTACTTTGGATTGTAAAGATAGTTTTTTAATGTAAAAAATAATGGGAAATGTACGCTGTCAAACAAGAGGCCAATGAGCCACATCGCTCACCTGAGCCATCTTTTCCCTGCCATTGTTCAAGGTCATTAGGTCAAACAACAAAGTATAACAAGGTATATATACAAAATATAAAATCCCTACCTAAAATAGTTCAGGAGATATTAAATGGGTCAAGTTTTTTTCAAAAGTAGGTCAAACTCCAAGGTCAAAAGATCAAACACCATTGTGTCAGAACGTCTTGTCGAAGAATCTAAACACAGAATATGAAAGCCATACCTAAATAGTTCCGGATATGCTTAGTAGGTTGTTTTCTAAACAGTAGGTCGAACTCAGTGTTCAGAGTCAAAAGGTCAGCGGACATGTTATGAAATGAAAGGTCTTGCCACAAGAAATCTATATAAGATATGAAAGATCAATCTTAAATAGTTCAGGACATATTGTATAGGTCAGAATTTTATTAAAAGTAGGTCAAACTTCCATGTCAATGTCATAAGATCACACACTGTGGCATCACATGAAAAGTCTTTCTGTAACAAATGTATATACCAAGCATAAAATCCCTAGCTCTAGAGAGTTTTAAAGATTTTTCCAAAATATATCAGCATATAAAATTTTGATCCCCTACTGTGACCCCATCCTAACCCCCCGAGGACCATGACATGAACTAACTTGCATCTATTCTATGTAAGGAATCTTTCATGTAAATTGCCACTTTTCTGACCAAGTGGTTCTTGAGAAGATTGTTAAGATTTTCCCCTATATATCTAAATGTAAACTTTTATCCCCTATTGTGGCCCCACCCTAACCCCGGGGACCATGATTTGAAAAAATTAGAATCTACTCTATATCAGGGAACTTTCAAGTATATTTAAACTTTTCTGACGCAGTGGTTCTTGAGAAGAAGATCTTTAAAGATCTTCCCGATATATTCGCATGTAAAACTTTGATTCCTTATTGTGACCCCGCACTACCTCGGGGGCCATAATTTTAGTAAACTTCAATCTACACTATGTCAGAAAGCTTTCATGTAAATTTTAATTTTCTGGCCAACTGGTTCTTGAGATATTTTTAAATGACCCCATTCAATTTTTTATTTTCGTGATTACCTTCCCTCTGAAGGGTCTGTCCCTTCATTTGAACAAATTTGTAATCTCTTTACCCTAGGATGATTTGTACCAAGTTTGGTTGAAATTGACCAGGTAGTTCTGGAGAGGAAGTTAAAAATGTAAAAAAGAAAAAAAAAGAAGAAAAAAAAAGGTCGATGACGGACACAGACGGAGAGACGGACAAAGAGTGATCAGAATAACTCACTTGAGCTTTCAGCTCAAATGAGCTAAACAAGAGTACCGCCAACGGTACATAATACGCCCGTGAAAAGCTAATATTGGGTGTTTTTCTTACACAACGATTTACAGAAGTTGGCTTCAAGTAGTATCAACAATCATCAGGGTGTGGTATACTTTCTTTGCATCGTAAAAACAAGACAAATAATGTACTCTATATGGAATATTTTTGTCGCAGAGTCCAACCAAGATAAAACAAATTGTTGGTATGGGTTCTTACTCAATTTCTAAGTGATACTACGACCTTGACCTTTGACCTTAAAAAACAAAAGGCATCTTCCTCTCATCATAGTGATCAAATGTACCAAGTTCCAATATCCTGGAGCTTACGGTTCGGTTTGTATCATGCCTACAAGGTTTTCCTACTAACTAATGCTACGACCTTGACCTTTGACTTTTGACCTTGAAAAACAATAAGCACCTTCCTCTCATCATGGTGACCAAAGGTAACAAGTTGTAAAATCCTGGAGCTTACGGTTTTCACCAGAGGGAGTTACGCTACGCTCCACAACAAAGTGTAGCTATGACGTCACCGCCTACTGCACTATGAAGCGCGAGCATCGATGACTTACGTACTAAGGCTACAACAAAGTGAAGCTTGCGTAGCGCGCCCTCTAGTGAGAGAATGACATAGGACTAGGTTGGAACTAAACTGGTACCTTGTTGACCTCGCTTCTCTTGTGTATAGTAACCATTGGAGTAGCACCAATCAGCGGGGAACCAGTTTAGGTTGGGACCCAATCGGAATTCCTCGAATGTCTCGCGCACTATCATTCTCTAAACAGAGGGCGCGTTACGCAAACTTCTCTTACCAGAGGGAGCGTTACGCAAGCTTCGCTTATACCTCTGTCAACGCTTGGAATCATGTGATAATATAATCACATGATATAAACAATTATTCTCGTTTCCTTTCCCTTTAAAAGTAGCGCACAGAACTCTGGGTAGAGAATGGCGCACTATGTCGAGTGCACGAGACATTCGAGGCGTTCCGATTGGGTTGGGACCTAGGTAAACTGGTACCCTGTTGATCTCACTTCTCTCGTGTGTAGCACCAATCAGTAGGGATCCAGTTTAGGACCTACGTTAGTCTCGTGCAACCAGACGCTCGGCTGTCTCCAGAAATCTCCAACGAGCAGAGATTTTTTATGCAGATTTGCAGAGACAGCCGAGTGTCTGGTTGAACGAGACTAGACCTCAAACTTCCACCAGAGCTCGTTTGCTCACAAACCAAACTCTTCCACTTAGGCATTATGGGATAGCGATTTCTTATCCCGCGTATACTGTGACGTCACTGTAGAATGACGAAAAAACATAACGTCAAACGTAAACAACTTTCAAAACAAGAACGTAAACATCAAGTTCATTAATTTACACAATAATTTGAACAGAGTCTCCCTACGTTTTAATGATCTTTTGTTCATTTATGTTTAAAATAAAATCCATACTTTTATATTAATGCTCTTGATATCAATATCTTCAAACGTTTAACTGCGAACTACTTCTTTAGTGTTATTTGCCTGCGTGATAATCGCGGACTCACAATATACAAATCTGTATATTGTGCTGCGTCACATAGGAGAGGTATATTCGTAGGTGACGTAATGAGGCCTCGACAGGGAGTTTGGACTACACCTAGGTCGGGTATGACGTAACAATGGAAGCCGGGAGCGGTATGACGTAGGAATGTAAGAGCGTACAAACTCCCCGTCGAGGCCTCCCTATGTCACCTACGTATAGACCTCTCCTCAATCGTAACTACTCGGCTATTTCCGTAACCGCAAATGAACCTCGTATGTGGATCGACGCCATCAGAGTTGGTTGTTACGTATACATCAACGTAACTTTGTGACGGTCATACGTTACACTATGAAACGTGAACTTTCAAATGCATCTAAGATATTATACATATCTAAAGTATTCTACCACTATAATTTTCCACTTACATATCGAGTGAATAAAACGTATTAGAGTGAATAAAACGTTAATGATACCAAAACTAATCTGTGGCGAAAATATAAATAACACATTATAAAGGGATTCAGTTCTGGCCTTTTAACTACTCATCCACAGGCGCGCTTCCGGCGAAGAAATGCATCGATTTGATGCAATTCTTGCGCCGATCCACGTCCGAGTCTTCTTACCGGTTACGGAAACAGACGAGCACGTGATCCGATTGATCTCTCCTATGTGACGCAGTACAATATACAGATTTGTATATTGTGAGTCCGCGATTATCACGCGGGCAAATAACACTAACGAAGTAGTTTGTAGTTAAAGCTTGAAAATACTAACAATAAGAGCATATAAATAAAAGTATGGATTTTATTTTAAATATAAAATGATCAAAAGATCATTAAAAAGTAGGGAGACTCTGTTCAAATTATTGTGTAAAGTAATGAACTTGTTGTTTACGTTCTTGATTTGAACTATTTACGTTTGACGTTATGGTTTTTTTTCGTCATTCTACAGTGACGTCACACAGTATACAATCGCTCTCCCATAATGCCTAACTGGAAGAGTTTGGTTTGTGAGCAAACGAACTCTGGTGGAAGTTTGAAGAGCGATATGACGTTAAGTCGAGCATGACGTAACAATGCGAGCTATTAGCTTTACGTCGGGAAAATAACGTTAGAAAAATTGAAATAGCAGAGAACACAATGACGTAACAATTGCAGTGATATGTGATATAGGTGTAATGGTATTTTGTAGTATGGGTGGTGGTATGTGGAGTATGGGCAGTGTAATAGTATGTGGTGTATAGGTTGTAGTTGATAGTGTATGGGTGGTATACACCACATACCACCACCCATACAATCACCTATATCACCTCCTATACATACATGGTACCACTGGCACACTTATTATTAACACATTTAAACACTACGCCGACTTTATCGATTTTTCCCTTGTCATTGCTACGTCATAGCGCTCTTGCCTTTCTCAATTTTTTATGCGTTATCATTACAACATAGCGCTCCCAACTTCTATTGTTACGTCATATCCGACTTGACGTCATAGGTCTCTTGTATTTTTATATCATACCCTAAACTGGTTCCCCGCTGATTTGCGAGAGAAACGAGGTCAACAGGGTACCATTTCATATCATACCCGACCTAGTTCATCCCAATCGTAATTACTCGGCTATTTACGCAACCGCAAATGAACCTCATATGTTGATCGACGCCATCAGAGTATGCTACCATGTGTACACAAATGCAACTATGATGTCACAGGCGTACGTTATAATATCAAACGCGAGCTTTCAAACGCATTTAAGATATCATACATGTCTAAGGTATTCTACCACTATTATTTTTTACTTTTATGTTTATGTATTGGAGTGAATAAGACGTTAATGATACCAAAACTGAATCTCTGGTGAAAATATAAATAATACAATATACAAGGATTCGATTTTGGCCTTTTAACCTAATCCACAGGCGCGCTTCCGGCGAAGAAATGCATCAATTTGATGCAATTCTTGCGTCGATCCACGTCCGAGTCTTTTTACCGGTTACGGAAAAAGGCGAGCGCGTGATCCGATTGAGTCCATCCTAATCCTACGTCATTGACATTTTACGTTATAGCGCTAATGGCTTATATTGTTACATCATCACTTGACCTTTGACCCGCCAATCAATGTTGTTTATACTTACAAGGAATGTGATATTGCAGAAAAGAAGGATCAATTATACGCGTAACTCTCAATTAGATTTTTCACCCAAGATTTATAATAAATCATTTCTTTTTATGGTAATGTTGGCATATCAGTAACAATTCTGATTACATATAGTTGCAATCTCTCAAGCTCTCTCAATGCAATGATACATGCTTTTGCCCAAAATATGATGATATATCTTGAGTACATATTTGTATACAGATAAAAATATTATTATTATCTTACCTTCACTCAATGGACTTATTGATTAAACTGCAAATTATTGTGTAATTAATCAAAATAAATGAGGAGCCTTTCTTTTACACTGCAGTCGGAGAGAGAAGGGGGAGGGAGAGAAAGAGAGAAATGGATAGAGAGATAAAGACGTGAGAATGAGGGAGAGAGATATAAAGAGGAGCGTGTAGAGAGTGAAGGGAGAGAGGGGAAGGGTGGTACAGAGAGAGAGGAGGAAGAAGACAGGAAATAGAGAAAGGATGGGAGACATGGAGTGGGGAGAGAGAGGGTAGATAGAGAGCTGTGGAAATAGAAAGGAGAGAAAGAGGATAATTAGAGGAGGGAGAGGGAAAGAGGTTAGAAAGATGGAGATAGAAAGAACAACAGAGAGAAATATATATGGAGATGGGTTAAGAGAAAGAAGGGGAAAGAGGAAAGAGATAAAGAGGGGACAGAGAGAAGATAAAGGGTGGGAGATGGAGGGAGAGAGAAGAGAGAGAGAAGATAGACATAGGGCATAGGGAGATAGAAAGGGAAAAGAGAGGAAGTGTGGGAGGGGGAGAATGAAAGGAGAGAGAGAGTTTAGAGAGAGGAAGGATGGGGATTGGACATAGAGAGATGGGGACAATGGGAGAGAAGAACATAGAGAGGGAAGAGAAATAGGAAGGATGGGAAAGGGAAGGATAGAGAGAAAGAGGAGATAGATTAGAAAGAGAGGAAGGAGAGAGATGGAAGAGGAAGTAAGAGAGAGAAAGGGTGGGAGAGGGGGCCGAGCGAGAGGAGGGAGAGAAAGAGATTGGAAGAGATAGAGGAAGGATGAGAGAGATGGAGGGAGAGTGATAATGGGAGAAAAGAGAGAGAGAGAGAGGAGATAAACATTGGAGAGGGAAGAGAGATAGGAAGGGTGGGAAAGGAAATGAGAGAGAAAGGGTAGGAAAAGAAGAGAAAGAGGAGGGAATATATGGAAGAGGGGATTAGAGAGAGAGGGAAGGAGGGCGAGAATAGGGAGGGAAAAGAGAAGAGAGAGAAGAAAGAGATGGGAGAGATAGAGAGAGAGGAAGGATTGGAAAGAGATAAAAGGAGAAGGTGAGAGAAGATAGAAAGGGGAGAGGGGAGAGAGATAGGATGGGTGGAAAATGGAGAAAAGGTGGGAGAGAAAAAAGAGAAAGAGAGGAGGGAGAGATAGACGGAAGAATGGAAGAGGGAATACGACAGAGGGAGGAGAGAAAAGGGAGAGATGGGGAGAGAGAGAGAGAGGAAGGATGGGAGAGAGATATAAAGGGAGAGAGGAGATAGAAATGGGGAGAGGGAAGAGAGAAAGAGGAAGGGTATAAAATGAGTGAGAGAAAGGGTGGGGGAGAGAAAAAAGAAAGAGGAGAGAGAGAGGTGGACGTCAACAGGGGATTCTTACTCCTCCTAGGCACCTGATCCCACCTCTGGTGTGTCCAGGGGTCCGTGTTTGCCTAACTATCTATTTTGTATTGCTTATAGGAGTTATGAGATTGATCACTGTTCGTTATCTTCACCTTGCATGGAAGAGAGATAGGAGGAAAAGTGGAAGAGGTAGAGAGATGGGAGAGAAAAGAAAAAAGAGAGAAGAGAAGAAAGACATGGGGAGAGATAGAAAGGGGAAGGATAGGATAGGGAGAAAGAGATGGAGGGGAGAGAAGAGAGAGGACATAGAAAGAGGAGGAGAGATAGGAATGGTGGGAAAGGGAATGAGTGAGAGAAATGGTTGGGGAGAAGAGGAGAAGGGGAGGGAGAGAGAGAGGGGGGGAAGAGTAGGAAAGGGAGAGAGAGGGGGAGGGATAGGGTAATGAGAGGAGAGAAAGAGAGGAAAAGAAGGAGTGAGAGAGAAAACATGGAGAGAGAGAGGAGGAAGGGTGGGAAGAGAGAGGGACAAGAGAGAAAGGGAAAGAAAGGCATGGAGGCATTGAGTGGGGAGAGATAGATTAGACCGATAGAGAGTGAGAGGAAAGGTGGGAGGAGGTAGAGAGACAAGAGAGCGAGAGAGAAAGAAAAAAGTAACAACTAACACCCAATATCATATGTGCACACATTCATTTACAAATTATCATAGCTGATGAGCTTAATCAGTCTATCAAAAATTAAAATTCCGTACTAAATGTTGTTTTAATTTGATCTAGTCAATGCAACATGGTGATTATTTCATAACGTTTAAGGATGTCCATGGACATTTTCTTTTATCATTACAGTGTAGTGTCATTTCCATTACAGTACAATGTGTTTCTCATTTACTAGTATTATACATCTTAGTTCCATATTTAAAATAACTATTATAGGCGCGAAATACGTTATTGTAATAACTTCATTTGTGCACAATAGTCCTCAAAGGCAGCTTAGTAAAACAGCCTAGGAATTGGCTTAGCTGTCCAAGGATTACTAACTCCGAATCCCTAAAACGCAGATCTTATGAATTGATCTTTGTATACGAAATCAAAAATAGTATCCTTAAAAGGCAGATTAGTACCGTAGCCTAAAAATCGTACTACACTCTTCATTATGCGTTGCTGATTAACTCAGTATCCCTTAAAGGCAGGTTTAGCATAGGGCTCGCTGGGTGGTAAAGCTTATCTGGTATCCCTCAAAAGTAGGTGTTTAGATCGCCCGGTTACCCGGGCTAGTTGAGCCTTGATAATTAACTTGGTATCCCTGAAAGGCAGGTCTAGCATAGGGCTCGCTGGGTGGTAAAGCTTATCTGATATCCCTCAAAAGTAGGTGTTTAGATCGCCCGAGAACCCGGGCTAGTTAAGCCTTGATTGATAATTAACTCGGTATCCCTGAAAGGCAGGTCTAGCATAGGGCTCGCTGGGTGGTAAAGCTTATCTGATATCCCTCAAAAGTAGGTGTTTAGATCGCCCGAGAACCCGGGCTAGTTAAGCCTTGATTGATAATTAACTCGGTATCCCTGAAAGGCAGGGCTAGCATAGGGCTCGCTGGGTGGTAAAGCTTATCTGGTATCCCTCAAAAGTAGGTGTTTAGATCGCCCTGGATCTTGAGTTAGTTTGGTCTTAATAATTAATTCGATATCCCTAAAAAGCAGGTTTTGAGGAATGCTCTTTTTAGTGAGTTATAATGTTGAATGAAAGTTTTGTGTTGATTTTGTATACTGAATGAGGGGGAGGGGGGGGGTAATTAAAATAATTTCTATGATTAACTTTTGATAAAAAATACCCTTCTGTACTTTCAAAAATAATTTTAAAGATATGTTACTTTGACCACCGCTAGGTATCATCAGTATTGCTTTTAATAAAACTTCTTATTAAATATTAATTTTTTTCCATGTTGCATTCGTTGTTTTATTTACTTCCTAGGGGCGAGATCAAAAGTTCAATGTCTGACAAAAAACTAGATATGATGAGTGTTCAAACTATAATCGATTAACAAGTAAGAACAAACGAGTATAAATAACTCTGTATACCCTATCTTCTGTTTATTCACAAATGAAAGTGTAGATTAAAACTATCAAATGTTCATTAAAATGTAATATCGCCATGTAGCTTTAACAGTTACTTGTCTTTCTCCTTTTTCGACTAATGTGTAATCGATGTCGGATGAAAGAAACTTACAGAAGTTTTAACCCTCTCCCTCACCCTAACTATTTGAATTTAGATTTTTATCCGAAATCAATCTTTTGATCTCGCCCCTTACAGTTTTTTTTATATCAAATTTCTTACTGTTTTTAACATCTGAGAGAATTAGGGTTTGATTAATTATGTTAATTAAATAATACTCTGTACACTTTCTATCAAATCGTATTTCTCTCCATATTGCGTTCATTGCTTTATTTATTTCTTACATTTTTAATAGTTGAGCTAATTAGGGTTTAATTAGTAATCTTAATTAGTAAAAAAAATCCCAACAATTTTCTTTGCCAACACATTTCTTTACGAAATATTATTCGACGTACGACTTATCTTTCCATCTATGATCAGCTTCTTCATCGTCAACTTTCCAACAGAGCTCCGTGTTTTCTCTACTCTTAATTTCGAATTTTGTTTAACAATTATAACATTGATTACTGTTCGTTATCTTCATCTTTTCATTCTTCAACCATCGCCGCCCCACCTCAGGAAAGGTAACTCAAGCTAGAATACATACCACTTATACCCCGTCCCTTCAATGTCTCTTTTGGCAACTTGCGTTTCCGTTGACTAAATTTTAGACATATTGTACAAGTCAATGCAAATACATGCGTTTAATTTATTCATTGATTTCTTTTATCTATGTATTTAGCTTTGTTTTGCATTGTTGTTTTACTTTACACGAAGGTGATGCTTTATATATATATATATATATATATATATATATTATTACATTTTATTAACGTGTTTATCAATAGTGGACATAACATATATTAATTATGAACTAAATTATTACAATTTATTACACTCAAATACAAGTGTTACAATTATGAACTAAATTATTACAATTTATTACACTCAAATACAAGTGTTACAATTATGAACTAAATTATTACAATTTATTACACTCAAATACAAGTGTTACAATTATGAACTAAATTATTACAATGTGTTACACTCAAATACAAGTGTTACAATTATGAACTAAATTATTACAATTTATTACACTCAAATACAAGTGTTACAATTATGAACTAAATTATTACAATGTGTTACACTCAAATACAAGTGTTACAATTATGAACTAAATTATTACAATTTATTACACTCAAATACAAGTGTTACAATTATGAACTAAATTATTACAATTTATTACACTCAAATACAAGTGTTACAATCATAAACTAAATTATTACAATGTGTTACACTCAAATACAAGTGTTACAATTATGAACTAAATTATTACAATTTATTACACTCAAATACAAGTGTTACAATTATGAACTAAATTATTACAATTTATTACACTCAAATACAAGTGTTACAATTATGAACTAAATTATTACAATTTATTACACTCAAATACAAGTGTTACAATTATGAACTAAATTATTACAATTTATTACACTCAAATACAAGTGTTACAATTATGAACTAAATTATTACAATTTGTTACATTCAAATACCCGTTTTACAAATATGTTAATGTTAATGTTATTGAACTATATTATTACAGTTTATTACATTTAGATACAAGTGTTACAATCATGATCGATATAATGGCAATTTGTTAATCTAAATACAAGTGTTATAATTCTGAACGATATGGTGACAATTTATTACATTTAGATACAAGTGTTGTAATTATAAACAATTTAATGACATTTTTTTTTACATTTAAATACAAGTGTTACAAATATGAACGATAAAATGAGAATTCGTTATATCTAAATACAATGTTATAATGATGAACGATTAATGACAATTTGCGAAGTGGTTGTACACATAGCACAGGTACTGTACACTGTGATGAATATGTTCGCTATCTTCACCTTTCATGTAAAACAAACAGTAATCTGTGCCTACGTCAGAGTTAGGTTTGTCCTTCCCTCATTCTATATTTGGACTTCCATGAGGTGACATGGCATAACGATGACTTTATTCTCTCCATCAGGGCCGTAAGTAGGGTTCTAAATCAGGGGAGGCAGGGGATTGGGGGCCGCCGATTGACTTTACGACTGAAAATGACACTTTTTAAATCCCAATTTATCATGTTTGTGTTTCATTTGTACTATGTAAAGAATCGTAATATGGTGTCAAAGACAAAGGTGCTTGTCTTCATTTTAAACATATATCCTATAATATAACATTTATATAATTTTATTTTCTTTTTTGCCAAAAAATCAGACGAGGCAGTTGCCTCGTCTGCCTCATCGGCAGTTACGGCCCTGTCCATATTGTCTTAGCATATTATCATCGTTTGCACAACTTTGAAAAATTCTCGACGGGACGTAAAACAGTCAAAGTTTAGCCATCTTGGACTAGGGTAAGATCTATAACACATGACCTTCAGGTTGTGTCTGAAACGTCAAGGAGGAATGCAATGTTACAAAAACCACCACAATAGTCACGAACAAGGGAAGTAAATCATGGAACACAAACTTCATATTTCGTTCGCTGAATTATCTCTCTTTCGTAGCCACACTGCACATGTAAGTCTATCTTTTACACTGACGTTTGAAGTATGTAGTGATCATATTGTGTCAGAGAATCGGTCTACAGACAGACTAATTCGCCCATGACCTGTTACATATTGACTTATTGGTCTCTGCCTTCTTTATGAAAACGTGAAATTAAACGTTTTGACACAAAAGACTACAAATACAGAAAAACCTCTTGGTGTCCCTATTTATAGCATTGCTTTAAATTAAATCTATCATTACAATTAGCACTAATGAATTTCTAAAAGAAGAAAGGACGGAGCACGTCACCACATGTTTGTTGTTGGTGGTGGTGTTAGTGGTGGGGTTGTTGTTGTTCGTGGTGGCGGAGAGTGTTTGTGTGGTGATGGTAGTGGTGGAATGTATTTGTGTGTATTTGTGTGTGGTGGTGGAGTGTGTCTGTGTGGTGATGGTAGTGTTGGAGTGAATTTGTAAGCGTTTGTCTGTGATAGTGGTGTGTATTTCTGTGGTGGTGGTTCTAGTAGTGATAGAGTGTATTTGTGTGTGTGTGTGTTGTGTGGTGGTGGTGGTAGTATTTGTGTGTTTGTGTGGTGGTGGTGGCGGTGGTGGAGTGTTGTATGGTGGTGGTGGTGGAGTGTATTTGTGTGTGTTTGTTTGGGGGTAGTGGTGGAGTGTATTTGTGTATTATTGGGTGGTGGTGGTAGTGGAGTGTATTTGTGTGTGTTTGTTTGGGGGTAGTGGTGGAGTGTATTTGTGTATTATTGGGTGGTGGTGGTAGTGGAGTGTATTTGTGTGTGTTTGTTTGGGGGTAGTGGTGGAGTGTATTTGTGTATTATTGGGTGGTGGTGGTAGTGGAGTGTATTTGTGTGTGTTTGTTTGGGGGTAGTGGTGGAGTGTATTTGTGTATTATTGGGTGGTGGTGGTAGTGGAGTGTATTTGTGTGTGTTTGTTTGGGGGTAGTGGTGGAGTGTATTTGTGTATTATTGGGTGGTGGTGGTAGTGGAGTTTATTTGTGTGTGTTTGTTTGGGGGTAGTGGTTGAGTGTATTTGTGTATTATTGGGTGGTGGTGGTAGTGGAGTTTTTTTGTGTGTGTTTGTTTGGGGGTGGTGGTGGAGTGTATTTGTGTATTATTGGGTGGTGGTGGTAGTGGAGTTTATTTGTGTGTGTTTGTTTGGGGGTAGTGGTGGAGTGTATTTGTGTATTATTGGGTGGTGGTGGTAGTGGAGTTTATTTGTGTGTGTTTGTTTGGGGGTGGTGGTGGAGTGTATTTGTGTATTATTGGGTGGTGGTGGTAGTGGAGTTTATTTGTGTGTGTTTGTTTGGGGGTGGTGGTGGAGTGTATTTGTGTATTATTGGGTGGTGGTGGTAGTGGAGTTTATTTGTGTGTGTTTGTTTGGGGGTAGTGGTTGAGTGTATTTGTGTATTATTGGGTGGTGGTGGTAGTGGAGTTTATTTGTGTGTGTTTGTTTGGGGGTAGTGGTTGAGTGTATTTGTGTATTATTGGGTGGTGGTGGTAGTGGAGTTTTTTTGTGTGTGTTTGTTTGGGGGTGGTGGTGGAGTGTATTTGTGTATTATTGGGTGGTGGTGGTAGTGGAGTTTATTTGTGTGTGTTTGTTTGGGGGTGGTGGTGGAGTGTATTTGTGTATTATTGGGTGGTGGTGGTAGTGGAGTTTATTTGTGTGTGTTTGTTTGGGGGTGGTGGTGGAGTGTATTTGTGTATTATTGGGTGGTGGTGGTAGTGGAGTTTATTTGTGTGTGTTTGTTTGGGGGTAGTGGTTGAATGTATTTGTGTATTATTGGGTGGTGGTGGTAGTGGAGTTTATTTGTGTGTGTTTGTTTGGGGGTAGTGGTTGAGTGTATTTGTGTATTATTGGGTGGTGGTGGTAGTGGAGTTTTTTTGTGTGTGTTTGTTTGGGGGTGGTGGTGGAGTGTATTTGTGTATTATTGGGTGGTGGTGGTAGTGGAGTTTATTTGTGTGTGTTTGTTTGGGGGTGGTGGTGGAGTGTATTTGTGTATTATTGGGTGGTGGTGGTAGTGGAGTTTATTTGTGTGTGTTTGTTTGGGGGTGGTGGTGGAGTGTATTTGTGTATTATTGGGTGGTGGTGGTAGTGGAGTTTATTTGTGTGTGTTTGTTTGGGGGTAGTGGTGGAGTGTATTTGTGTATTATTGGGTGGTGGTGGTAGTGGAGTTTATTTGTGTGTGTTTGTTTGGGGGTTATGGTGGAGTGTATTTGTGTATTATTGGGTGGTGGTGGTAGTGGAGTTTATTTGTGTGTGTTTGTTTGGGGGTAGTGGTTGAGTGCATTTGTGTTAGTGTGTGTGTTTGTATGGTAGTTGTGGTGGTATTTGTGAGTGTGTGTTTGTGTGGTGTAGTCGGTGGTAGTGGAGTGTTGTGTGATGGTGGTGGTTGTGGTGAAGGTGGTGCTGTTGGAGTGTATTTGTCTGTGTGTTTGTGTAGTGGTGGTGGAGTGTATTTCTATGTGTTTGTGTTTGTGTGTGTGTGTGGTGGTGGAGAAGTGTATTTGTGTGGTGGTGAAGTCTAGTCATGTTTGTGTATTTGTGTGGTGGTGGTGGTATTTGTGTGATATCGATTTTTTCATTTTTTAAAAAGGAAGTCAGCCATTATGACGATGTAGAGTACTACCTTAATGGAATATTCTTCATAACATTGCTCACTCCTATTTTGGAAAATACGGAATTACCTTTAAAAAAAATCTAATAACGATACAAGTCTAATGCATCAAACCGGACCGGCGTTTTTACGAGAGACAATTACCTAATTACACCGGTCTGTCTACGGTGATGCCTTATTTCTAGTCTTTTCACGGACAGATACTTTTACTTCGATTGCTACTTGACCTGTGCCTGACACCTCAGAAAGCAAAACCCAATCTTTCATGAGCCGTTTCCATGGAAACTAAAATCGAAATGCCTTTGTTGGCAAGAATAGAAAGAGACTGAATCTTATAAAACGCCGAAACTCCATCTGAGAAAATTGAAAAAGATGGCGGATAATTACTAGGTTTCACAGATTTCATTACCGCGGGGGATAATTCTCACGTTCATTGACAGTGATTAGAGAGTAGCGGAAACTAAGTGACAAGAGAAAGTAACGGAACCAATCACTGACAGATAGAAAGACTCCGTGCATCGAATACAAATATCAATCCTAACTCTGAAAAGGAACATCACCGTTCTGTAAATGGACAACTTAATAAGATTCTCAATCTGGTAAAATAAACTACTTTGACCAGCTGGTGTACATCATAGAAAAGTGAAGATGACGAACAGTGATCTATCTCATAACTCCTATAAGCAGTACAAAATAGAGAGTTGGGCAAACACGGACCTCAGGATATACCAGAGGTGAGATCAGGTGTCTAGGAGGAGTAAGCATCCTCTGTCGACCGGTCAAACCCGCCATGAGCCCTACATCTTGATCAGGTAAACAGACTTATCCGTATCCAAAAAGTCAAAACAAAAAACTCCTTTTGACCTGCTGGTCTATAATACTCAATCTCACAAAGTATTTATGAAATACGTAATCTGGCCATGAGCTAATGTACAAAGATGGTTTGTAAAATATCTGTTCAGATCAGATGGTTTATAAAGTATCTGTTCAGACCAGCTGGTTTATAAAGTATCTGTTCAGACCAGCTGGTTTATAAAGTATCTGTTCAGACCAGCTGGTTTATAAAGTATTTGTTCAGACCAGCTGGTTTATAAAGTATCTGTTCAGACCAGCTGGTTTATAAAGTATTTATTGGACCGACTGACTTATTTAAAAAACAGACTTGGTTAGTAGACAGGAACTTGCTCTGGTCATCAAGTTTAGTTCAAATCTCGTCTAGTTCTCGCCTTTTCAAAACTTCTTCTGATGGAATGATCAACTTAAATCTGAGACGGATAACAAAGGGCTGATCCTGGGGACTGTCTTTTGCGCATGTGCGTAAAGCAGTTCCGTTCTTTTCTGAAAGACGCTTGAAATATTTATGAGGCTATATACATAAAGTAACAGAAATGAACGATTTCCCATATTTCTTTGAGAGCTAAAAAGTAAACGAAGATACCGATTCCGGGGGTAACGGTCTACTAATGATCTACTGTACCAATACAACCTGTTCTTGACACACTGCTTTTGACTACGGATTACTCCGTTTACCTGATCGGAACATGGAGATCACGGCGCATGTGACCAGTCGACAGGGAATGCTTACTCCTCCTACGCACCTGATCCCACCTCTGGTGTGTCCAGGGGTCCGTGTTTGCCCTCCTTTAAATTGTGTATTCTTTAAAGGAGTTACGAGAATAATCATTTTCTTATCTTCACCTTTTCAACCCAACCCCCCCAGTCTTACATCTTAAATTCCATTTGTGAAAATTAAAACATTCATTGGTGTGATTTGTATCCTAAGCGCGTTTTTCAACTCGATGGAATTGTATATAATCCGCGTACTATTTTTGATTGCATCGATAATTACCAGATAATTACAAGTTCGGTTTGGTAATAATGAGAGGATGAAAATGGTTTGTATATCAATCGAGAAGATCAATAAACCTGCATCTTTTTTCAGTTCGGTTGTTTGGGGCGATAACATCACGATTGATAAACACCTGTCGCCAAACCTTTCTCTCTGTACCACAAAAAAAATTAATATATCGATCGAATGCTTTCATGACCTTGTCATTTAAAATGCATGTATATCACAGATATATTTTACAGATGATACGCTTTAATAGAGCGATGATTATAACTTGTAGTGATTAATAGTGAACTAAGGTAGTATTTACGGTATGTACATTAGAAATAGACACACGCCGAATGACGTCACGGTATATGTATATTTATGTACATCAGAAGTAGACACACGCTGAATGACATCACGGTATATTTATGTACATCAGAAATAGACACATATTGAATGACGTCACGGTATATGTACATGTGCAGTGTATATTCATGTACATTAAAATAGGTGAATGAGATTTGCCAACAATTTCCTTTTAACGGTTGTTCATTTAGTGCATGCGCCAACAGATAAATCTCTAGAACCATGATGATGATGATGATGACAATATATAACCATCTGATATGTACACAGAATGTGAAAGGTTTAGGTACAAGACATCAGATTAGTGGAGATATTTGATGTAGAGAAAGGTTTAGGTACAAGACATCAGATTAGTGGAGATATTTGATGTAGAGAAAGGTTTAGGTACAAGACATCAGATTAGTGGCGATATTTGATGTAGAGAAAGGTTTAGGTACAAGACATCAGATTAGTGGCTATATTTGATGTAGAGAAAGGTTTAGGTACAAGAAATCAGATTAGTGGAGATATTTGATGTAGAGAAAGGTTTAGGTACAAGACATCAGATTAGTGGAGATATTTGGTGTAGAGTCATGTCCGTATTTATATCCCCTCTAAAGACTTTTTTTTTTTAATTTGAAACAGAGTGTGTGAACTTTTATATCTATCTCCGTGATTATCTAAAATGGTACCTTTGTTTTGCCTTCATAACTACTCCCCGAGACATTGTGTGGATGTCCTTAATAAGTGTCGGAGAGAGAGATAGAGAGATAGGCAGAGAGATAGGCAGAGAGAGAGAAACAGAAAGAGAGAGATAGACAGAGAGATAGGCAGAGAGATAGGCAGAGAGAGAGAAAGAGAGAGATAGACAGAGAGATGGGCAGAGAGAAAGACAGAGAGAGAGAGAGAGAGAGAGAGAGAGAGAGACAGACAGACAGACAGACAGAGAGAGAAATAAATAGACAGAGAGAAATAGACAGAGAAAGAGAGAGACAGACAGACAGAGAAAAAAGAGGATGAAAAGAGAGGTAGTCAGAGAGAGAGAGAGAGAGAGAGAGAGAGAATTAATTTGAAGATCAGATTTGCTATTCATTGCTCTGTGATTGAAGACATCATGAACTGTAAATATTTACTCTGTTCAATGACATACCAAGACTTATTAAACTAGTGTAAACAGCGCCCTCTGTTGTCGGAACAATGGTGTTCTCACAATACCGAGACTGCGCGGATAATGAGATTCTGCAAATACAACAAATTCTCGAATGATTGAATTTCGTTAAGAGTGAGAAAGAGAGATTTGAAGAATTACAAAATCACTTTACTATCTACCTGTAGTCTACTTTATGTTACTTTCACTAATTGTATCATTTAGGGCGACTTAAAACACATATATTTCTCCTAAAACTAAAGTAAAGAGTTTCACGAATAAACATGATTTCATTTGTCTATAAAATAAATAACCTTTTATTCTTCTTAAAAAGTGTGTATACCTGTGTTTTGATTACTTAAATTGTGATAGCGAGCGACAAGCATTTCAGAAATAGTAGTTATTGTAGAAACTATTGAGACAAAGAGCTGTAATTCTGAGATGAAATATAACGCGAAACGTAACTATCTTCTTCTTTTTTTTCCTTTATTCATTTTTTTTTTTTTATTATTATTACATTTTTTTACATATATACGGCACAATACATGTATAACAACTAAAAGCCTAACACTAACTTTGAATCTCTCTCTCTCTCTCTCTCTCTCTCTCTCTCTCTCTCTCTCTCAGATATTAAGATCATTTTCAAGGCAAGCGGTTACACCGTTATTTAAATACATTTTACACAAATTGATTTCGTTTGATTCAAGAATTAACACCAATTATCAATTTCTTAGGTGGTCACTCCAACGAGCAAACAGAATATTGATCCCGCCATAAATTCTACAAACACTCGGCCAGGTCAATCACGGAATGTTTGTTGTAACAATTACCGGACAAATCGTATACACACGCACTCTGTTTGATTTCCAATTTCATCCGGATCGTTTGTGTATACTAGTGTTGGTTTAGTGTAAAATCCTCTTAATTTTTCACTTAGAGATTTCAGGTACTTTTTCAACATCTCTCTCTCTCTCTCTCTCTCTCTCTCTCTCTCTCTCTCTCTCTCTCTCTCTCCGATTGTAATAACTTTAATTGTTCTATTGATTATAAGTGAGGTGTTCTTAGGAGAAAGCTCATTATTTTGGATGCAGACGGTCATTTTAGGCCATAATCGTTAAATTGGCTTTTTACCAAATGCCTTTTCAAAAATTCATTAAAACCACAGACAACTTTTTACAATTTTGTTTACTGGTATTAACCTTGCCGATTACACTACGACAGAGAAATTCATTACAGTACCTGTTCCTAAGACACATTTGACATCAACTGACTGTTACAATCTGATTGAAATCAGATCCTCGATCCGCTCCTCTTTCTTAATCTTGAAAAAAGGCGCGGATCGAGGATCTGATTTTAATCAGATTGATGACTGTTATCAACTTATTTCTGCACTTGTGAATGAATTCCAGAGTGACGGAAATAAGAGGGGAGGTGGGGGGGGGGGGGGGGGGCATATATCAAGACGTTTATCCACCTTTATGTGTAATACTAAGCTATGTTATCATTGTGTTGAACTAAATACGTAGTCTTGGATTATAAATTCGATTTGATTGATTTATTATCCTAATGTGCGATTTTCGGTACTTTATAAATTTTTCCCTTCCTGTTTTATTTTTAAATCAAATATCTTAATTTTATAGGTAGAGGCTAAGTCAGGCTCGCGTATTCAGAGGGTCCAAATCACAGGCCCCGGGCGACGTGGGAAACAATTGTATTTACTAGTTGTCTGTCCCTGGGACTTACAGTTGTGAAATACTAGATATTTGTCGATACAGTTTCAAATGGATCCATACAAAATGCATGGAATAAATCCACTTCCCAGGGGAAAATTTCTGGATCCGCTCGTATGTTGGACACATCATTGCGACATCAGAACTCATTCACCGTATAATGAAGTACAGTGTACAGTGGGGCGACCTAACATGGCTACTTCAACAAACGAAATCATTATTAGCTGTGAGTTTTGAGGTCGTATGGGGATTTTTTGAAATTTGAATATTTGAAAATATGTTTGGACACAAGTATACTGGGAAAATATGTTAGAATTTTTGGATTTTTAAATTATTTTGAGACGGCTATGCAAAAATATAGGGATATAAAGGCTCAACCATGCGGATTTATTTTTTCCTCTTTGTTTTGTGTGTGGGTATTTTTGAGGAGTCGGGTCTTTTTGGGGTTTTTTTTTTGGGGGGGGGGGGGCGATTGAAGATTTTTAAAAGGGGTGGATCTGAAGCTCTCTAATCTGTCCCGATAATTTCCCAGAAAGCTATTACAGTTCTACAGCTAATGACGAAGGTGGTGTAGCTGCGATCGATCTAACGGTATACACAGGTTAACGGTATACACAGGTACACGTATTTCCCTGCAACATTCACTAGTCTAAAGATTATCAAGCTTACGATATTCACTGATGTAAATATTACTAAACTTGTGATATTCACTGATGTAAAGATTATTAAACTTGTGATATTCAATGGTCTAAATATTATTAAGCTTGTGAAATTCAATGGTCTAAAGATCACTAAGCTAGGTATATCCAATGGTCTAAAGACTACTAAGCTTGCAATATTCACTGGTCCGTAACATTAAATTACTAGTCCAATTAAAACAAAAATTAACTGACACTCTAGTTTTAGTTGACATTATTAACCTTTAGGGTATCACAAGACACCCAACGTCAGACTAGCTGCATTTCGTGTGTGGAGATGAACACGTCTGTTTTTACTAGCAGCAAACTCATCCGAGATTCCTCCAGGCTCTACCTCTCATACCGCGTTTATATTTCTAACTATACCTGTATCAACAATGCACGTGCATCATCAGTACCCCCCCCCCCCCCCCCCCAACATCACAAACTCGTCATCCAGGCTAACAGAGCTTCATTTTGTGTGTAGATATGAACACCTTTGTTAGCAGCAGATTCCCCCAGGCTCTACCTCTTATCCCCGCTTTTAAATTTCTAACTATCAACAATGCACGTGTGCATTTTCAGTATCCCCCCCCCCCTAATATCACCAGAGACTCGTCATTCATCATTAGTAAGAATTTACATTGTCATAACAAAACTACTTTATCCAGATACTAGCAGAGGCTCGCTCCTGAAAGTCAATGAGAACTTCAGGTTCCGTTATCGAATTCATTTTCTCAGGAACATTGACGAGAAACAAAGTAAATAGATTGATAAAAAAAAATAAAAGTTAATTGAAAATACATTTTTTTAGCACTTCAGGGAAAATCTAGTAAAAGCAGCGGAGAAATTCATAGGCCAGTGTACTGTGTAGTCAGAATTAAGTTGTCTTACAAACAAAAGTACCCACCCCTATAACTGCCACGTGCATGTACTATCAATTTATTTTACGCATTAGTCCCATACCTCGGTCTATTTGTCAGTAGATTTACGGACGTTTTGGGGTATTTAATGCGCTGAGTGTGAGGTAGAGGGCGCGGCAGGCCTATACAGGCAGCTGAATGAAACAGCGTTGACAGGTAGAGAAAATGGGCGTCTTTTTGAATTTAATTGGCTAATGTCTTTCTGACTTCAGTCAGAGTCTAGGTAACTGCCCAGCATGTAAACTGGGTTCTTTTGTCTGTCCCCAGCCCCCCTATCTCCAAATCTTTGTGAAGACACTGTTAGCTGAATAGGTCGAATCAAATACAGTCTGTATATACAGTTTGATCACATCGTTTATTTGATCCGTCAAATCTGTGAATTTTCTGTCCTTTTCAGTAAAAAGCCGTTTTTCATTTTTGCTCGAGCTGTAAAGATTTCAATAGACCTAGTTCTGGGCGGGACTATTAGCAAGGTCAGGTACCGGTCATGTTATTCTAACCTGCTGAATTCCGAACAGGTGTACGATTATAACACAATGATCGCGAATCATCGTTTTCTTTTCACGCCGTGGATGATCTATAACGAGTGTGTTTTGTGTTGATTTTCAGACGTGTCACGTTTTTCGAATTAATTTCTCACCTCCACCGAGATTCCACGACTCGGCGGCAGTCCACCTCACGTCCTGAATTCTTTTTTATAGCAACATTTTTTTTTCTCTCTCTCAAAAATTAAAATGAAATTCCATGTTTGCTTTCAATTGTGTATTTTCTTTTGTGTGTTTGTAAAGTCTGCATTTGCTGTTTTTAAGGTTCTATATTTTGTTTTTAAAACTTTTTCAGATTGTAAATTTTATAGTTACATGTACGGTAATTAGGTTAGGAATTTTATATTTTCTGTTGTCAGATAGGAAATTCTATATTGACCGGGGTGTTTTGTTGTCTATTTGTAAAGTTTGTAATTGTTTTCAGATTTTACACGTTTTGTTGACTATTTGTAAAGTTTGTAATTGTTTTCAGATTTTACACGTGTTGTTGATTATTTGTAAACTTTGTGTTTGCTGTTGTTAGATTTTAGATGTGTTTCGTTGACTGTTTGTATTTGTTGTTGTCAGATTTTAGATGTGTGTTGTTGATTATTTGTAAACTTTGTGTTTGCTGTTGTTAGATTTTAGATGTGTTTCGTTGACTGTTTGTATTTGTTGTTGTCAGATTTTAGATGTGTGTTGTTGTCTATTTGTAAAGTTTGTGTTTGCTGTTGTTAGATTTTAGATGTTTTTCGTTGACTATTTGTATTTGTTGTTGTTAGATTTTAGATGTGTTTCGTTGTCTATTTGTATTTGTTGTTGTTAGATTTTAGATGTGTTTCGTTGACTATTTGTAAAGTTTGTGTTTGCTGTTGTTAGATTTTAGATGTGTTTCGTTGACTATTTGTATTTGTTGTTGTCAGATTTTAGATGTTTTTGTTGTCTATTTGTATTTGTTGTTGTCAGATTGTAGATCTTTTTGTTGTTTATTTGTATTTGTTGTCAGATTGTAGATCTTTTTGTTGTTTATTTGTATTTGTTGTTGTCAGATTGTAGATCTTTTTGTTGTTTATTTGTATTTGTTGTTGTCAGATTGTAGATCTTTTTGTTGTTTATTTGTATTTGTTGTTGTCAGATTGTAGATCTTTTTGTTGTTTATTTGTATTTGTTGTTGTCAGATTGTAGATCTTTTTGTTGTTTATTTGTATTTGTTGTCAGATTGTAGATCTTTTTGTTGTCTATTTGTATTTGTTGTTGTCAGATTTTAGATGTTTTTGTTGTCTATTTGTAAAGTTGTCAGATTGTAGATCTTTATGTTGTCTATTTGTAAAGTTTGTATTTGTTGTTGTCAGATTGTAGATCTTTTTGTTGTCTATTTGTAAAGTTTGTATTTGTTGTTGTCAGATTGTAGATCTTTTTGTTGTTTATTTGTATTTGTTCTTGTCAGATTGTAGATCTTTTTGTTGTTTATTTGTATTTTTTGTTGTCAGATTGTAGATCTTTTTGTTGTCTATTTGTATTTGTTGTCAGGCTGTCGTTTTTGTATCTGTTAGTATTTTGTTGTACATGGTGCGTTTGTTGTCACCGACCATTAAATACAAAATCTACAACATGACACGATGAGAGCTTTTCGGCAATCCTTTCCAAATAATTTTGAATGCATGTTTAGATCTAAAACATATCTTGTAAACATCATAAAAACAGGAAAACTCATTCACCTCCAGACTTACACCAGAATGTGATGAAAGGTTACGTAACTTCCGGGTCATTAAGGTCAAGCTAATTTCGCTTACCGGTACCCGTTCAGTTGGTGTTCTCTCTGATTTTATCTGAAATTTCTCGAAGCGATGTTAAACACTAAGTTGACCAATCAGAATGACCGTTCCTCCTGATGTTTATATCAACAGTTACCGAATCCCCAAGCTGCGCTTGATCTCCAATCAGAATTTTGTTCAGATCAGTTTCTGATGTAATGTACTCGTATCACACCAAACCTTTAATACCATGTAATTCGAACTCATTTATAATTCACCAAAAATTGACATGAACTTGTCAGTCTGCCATTGTGTGACGTAATGGAGCGTGACTCTAAATACCGCAAAACACCCGTAAAAAGCGATTCATTTAACCCTAATCATAATATTAGACAGGTGCGCGGAGTTCAATAGTACCGATGTCAGAATAGGATCCATTACATTGTTCGCTGAGTGGAACACAAAGCACGCAACAAAGTTAGTCCGTGTATTAATTTTGATAAAGATTGAGGTGGATCTAGACGTGGCGTTGTTTATGTCATTAGAATCTATTATGATTACCTAATACACAAAGACAACTCACGTAGATATCATTACACCACTGTGAATGTGGCGCTAAATCAGACAAAGTAAAGATCTTTACATCGATGTTACTCAGTGATTCCGAAGGTCCGTCGGACATTGGCAAATGTCCGGTAATTTTTGTTTTGGTCCGATCAATATCAGTTGCTGGCCGGACCAAGTGTCCGATAATTTTTTTCCGATGAAATACAAGATTAGATATGTCCCAAAATTTATTCTGTTCTTTGGTCATTGCATACAGAAAACGTGTAGAAACTTACGTCTAACTCAAATATTTATCAAACTTGCAATCATCTGCAATTCCCCGAGAGGGTGATAAAACAATTGAGCAGTATCCCGTGAAACTACAGACGTCTTTAAAGCGTTTGAATTAGGTAATAAATAACAGGTAAATAAAGCGTTTAAACTATACTCTGATCAAGAAGTACTTAAACAACATGGGCACGTTTGATTTGAATTTGAGTTACGCGAATTGTTCGAGTTTAAAAAAATACACATGTATTTCATAACACTGGTGTTGAACACGGATTGGAAAAGTTTACATGTACTCCACTGACGAATATGAAGTGAAATGCTTAGGCTAATAAAGTACGTCGCTGATGCCATTCTGTGCCAGAAATTTCAAACATGAAAGCTTCCTGACATAGTGCAGATTCAAATTTCAAGTTTGTTAAAATCATGGGCCCAGGGGGTTAGGAGACCAAAGTTTTACATGGGAATATATAGGGAACGTCTTTAAAAATCTTCTGAAGAACCACTCAGTGGTTCAAATTTACATGAAATTGCAAGCTTCCTGATATAGAGTATATTCAAGTTTGTCAAAACCATGACCCCCAAGAGTAGGGTGGGGCCACAATAGGGGATTAACTTTGCCTATAAAATTTTGGTCTGGTAAACTGTGATTTGGTCCAGCAACCATTACTGGAACTACCAAATGACCATGGAAGCACTGGTTACTGTTATCGAATCAAGGGTGCCCCCCCCCCCCCCCCCGCCTGTGATCGTATCAGGGGTGTGTCCCCCCGCCCCGGGCTTTTAAATTGGAAACTAAGGACGGAAGAAAGTGCAGCATTATAAGTAAATCATTAAGATAGGTAAACAAAAGAACAGAGAGTGGGAAAAAACATCGAATCGGGTCCTCATATTCTGACATCCTCTGTGTAAAGACATGGTCCTTATATTCTGACATCCTCTGTGTAAAGACATGTACTAGCAGTTGTTTCTAATAACACTGGCTGATGCTGATATGTCACGTGATGTCACAGAGAATATCATTCTTAATTGTGGAAGCACAGATGATACCCCCTCCCTTAAACCAATGGCCGACAGATTTCCTGAACTCATGTGAAGGTACCCATTACACGCTCATTAACTGTCATATGACAGCGTCCCTACAAATTAGGTGGTTAACTGAGCAATAGTCACGTGACTTCAATAGTTTTATAGTCTCATCCCTTACTATTGTCGTAGAACATATTCTATTATTCTATTAATAGACAAGTAACTAACCAATCAAATAGCGAGGAATACTAACCGATTATAGCAGACCGAGTCCATTATTGTATTGAAAATCTACCTTTCATATGGGGTCATCCACATTCCCTCTCAGCTAAAGACCTTTTGCTGGATCATGCATGTTTTTACCCGAATTTCTTCAGCAATTGACCACGTGTCTTACTTTCGTATTTCCACCCATCTATATGCTAGGAATCATGGTGACACCTACATGTTGTATATCAACATTTTTATTAAACACTCAGCTACATTTGACATATATCCTAAAATTATTCTATACATTTTTACAGATGTAACATTACTTCATATATGAGGTAATTCCATTTTTTAAAAAGTTGACCGGGCCTATAGTGCGAAACTCCCCTCCTACCTTAAAGTAAGTCAATAAATATTAACTCATACCGTACACGATACCATACACAATACCATACACGTATCGTGAGCCCCTGCAATCAATACGATCGATGTATCCCAGTATCCTTACACCTTCAGAATATAGACACGTAACTAACAGTATATAGAGATGTAACTAACAGAATATAGAGATGTAACTAACAGAATATAGAGATGTAACAAACAGAATATAGACATGTAACTAACAGAAAATAGAGATGTAACTAACAGAATATAGACACGTAACTAACAGAATATAGAGATGTAACTAACAGAATATAGAGATGTAACTAACAGAATATAGAGATGTAACTAACAGAATATAGAGATGTAACTAACAGAATAAAAACACGTAACTACCAGAATATAAAAATGTAACTAACAGAATATAGAGATGTAACTAACAGAATATAGAAATGTAACTAACAGAATATAGAGATGTAAATAACAGAATATAGACATGTAACTAACAGAATATAGAGATGTAACTAACAGAATATAGACACGTAACTAACAGAATATAGACACGTAACTAACAGAATATAGACACGTAACTAACAGAATATAGACACGTAACTAGCAGAATATAGACACGTAACTAACAGAATATAGACACGTAACTAACAGAATATAGAGATGTAACTAACAGAATATAGAGATGTAAGTAACAGAATATAGAGATGTAACTAACAGAATATAGACACGTAACTAACAGAATATAGACACGTAACTAGCAGAATATAGACACGTAACTAGCAGAATATAGACACGTAACTAACAGAATATAGACACGTAACTAACAAAATATAGAGATGTAACTAACAGAATATAGAGATGTAACTAACAGAATATAGAGATGTAACTAACAGAATATAGACATGTAACTAACAGAATATAGACATGTAACTAACAGAATATAGAGATGTAATTAACAGAATATAGACACGTAACTAACAGAATATAAACACGTAACTAACAGAATATAGCGAAAATGGATAATATGAATCATGTGAAATATAGCAAAAATAGACATAACTCAGGCATAATAAAGCAAAACTGAATATTTACCCTGCACATGTAAAAACAGAACATTTACCCTGCACATGTAAAAACAGAACATTTACCCTGCACATGAACAAACAGAACATTTACCCTGCACATGAACAAACAGAACATTTACCCTGCACATGAACAAACAGAACATTTACCCTGCACATGAACAAACAGAACATTTACCCTGCACATGAACAAACAGAACATTTACCCTGCACATGAACAAACAGAACATTTACCCTGCACATGAACAAACAGAACATTTACCCTGCACATGTAAAAACAGAACATTTACCCTGCACATGAACAAACAGAACATTTACCCTGCACATGTAAAAACAGAACATTTACCCTGCACATGTAAAAACAGAACATTTACCCTGCACATGTAAAAACAGAACATTTACCCTGCACATGTAAAAATTGAACTAATGATTTACTCTGCACATGTAAAAATTGAACTGAACATTTATCCTGCACGTGTAAAAACTGGACATTTACCCTGCACGTGTAAAAATTGAACTGAACATTTATCCTACAGATGTAAAATTAAACTGAACATTTACCCTGCACTTGTAAAAATTAAGCTGAACATTTACCCTGCACATATAAAAATTAAGCTGAACATTTACCCTGCACGTGTAAAAATTAAACTGATCATTTACCCTGCACGTGTAAAAATTGAACTGAACATTTATCCTGCACATGTAAAAATTGAACTGAACATTTATCCTGCACGTGTAAAAACTGGACATTTACCCTGCAGGTGTAAAAATTGAACTGAACATTTATCCTACAGATGTAAAAATTAAACTGAACATTTACCCTGCACGTGTAAAAATTAAGCTGAACATTTACCCTGCACATGTGAAAATTAAACTGAACATTTAATCTGCACGTGTAAAAATTAAACTGATCATTTACCCTGCACATGTAAAAATTGAACTGAACATTTATCTTGCACATGTAAAAATTAAACTGAACATTTACCCTACACATGTAAAAATTAAACTGAACATTTACCCTACACATGTAAAAATTAAACTGAACATTTACCCTACACATGTAAAAATTAAACTAAACATTTACCCTGCACATGTAAAAATTGAACTGAACATTTATCTTGCACATGTAAAAATTAAACTGAACATTTACCCTACACATGTAAAAATTAAACTGAACATTTACCCTACACATGTAAAAATTGAACTGAACATTTATCTTGCACATGTAAAAATTAAACTGAACATTTACCCTACCCATGTAAAAATTAAACTAAACATTTACCCTACACATGTAAAAATTGAACAGAACATTTACCCTGAACATGTAAAAATTGACCTGAACATTTACCCTGCACATGTAAAAACTGAACATTTACCCTGCACATGTAAAATTTGGGATATGTTGTAAATTATATACTTGTATAGATATGCTCTGTATTTTAGTACCGTCTGTTTTTAATAGTTAAAAGTTTACCCACAAAACGCTATTGATGTGATTTAATACGGAAATGAAGAAATTGTTAAAAACTTTATTTTTTTATTTCACCAAATCAGACCAAGTTTCTGAGGGGACGGGTGAGCGCAAATTATTAAAAGGTGTTTTAAAAGAAAATAATGTGCAGCTTGGGATACCTAAACAACGACAAGCGACCCAACACGCGGTGCTTTAAACCCCTCTCCATTCCCCGGCCTTTAGTGGAAGTTAAAACTAGGCGAGATGCGCTTTGGTAAGTTAAAATTCCACAATCCCCCGGTTTTTGTTCAATAAACTAGACCCGGTCGTGGTTTACGACATTTCAAAGGCGAGACTCAGCCGCCATCTTGGATTAGTGTAAATAGAATTTTTGTGTGTCGTCTGC